>NW_025550756.1:0-18430 GCF_905237065.1 Salmo salar
ATCACATTAACTAACACGTTTGTATATCACATTAACTTCCTCGCTTGTATAGTATCACATTAACTAACACGTTTGTGTAGTATCACATTAACTAACACGTTTGTATAGTATCACATTAACTAACACGTTTGTATAGTATCGCATTAACTAACACGTTTGTATAGTATCACATTAACTAACACGTTTGTATGGTATCACATTAACTAACCGTTTGTATAGTATCACATTAACTAACACGTTTGTATAGTATCACATTAACTAACACGTTTGTATAGTATCACATTAACTAACACGTTTGTATAGTATCACATTAACTAACATGTTTGTATGGTATCACATTAACTAACACGTTTGTATAGTATCACATTAACTAACACGTTTGTATAGTATCACATTAACTAACACGTTTGTATAGTATCACATTAACTAACACGCTTGTATAGTATCACATTAACTAACACGTTTGTATAGTATCACATTAACTAACACGTTTGTATAGTATCACATTAACTAACACGTTGTATAGTATCACATTAACTAACATGTTTGTATAGTATCACATTAACTAACACGTTTGTATAGTATCACAATAACTAACACGTTTGTATAGTATCACATTAACTAACACGTTTGTATAGTATCACATTAACTAACATCGTTTGTATAGTATCACATTAACTAACACGTTTGTATAGTATCACATTAACTAACACGTTTGTATAGTATCACATTAACTAACACGTTTGTATAGTATCACATTAACTAACATGTTTGTATAGTATCACATTAACTAACATGTTATCACATTAACTAACACGTTTGTATAGTATCACATTAACTAACACGTTTGTATAGTATCACATTAACTAACACGTTTGTATAGTATCACATTAACTAACATGTTTGTATAGTATCACATTAACTAACATGTTTGTATAGTATCACATTAACTAACACGTTTGTATAGTATCACATTAACTAACACGTTTGTATAGTATCACATTAACTAACACGTTTGTATAGTATCACATTAACTAACATGTTTGTATAGTATCACATTAACTAACACGTTTGTATAGTATCACATTAACTAACACGTTTGTATAGTATCACATTAACTAACACGTTTGTAAGTATCACATTAACTAACACGTTTGTATAGTATCACATTAACTAACACGTTTGTATAGTATCACATTAACTAACACGTGTGTATAGTATCACATTAACTAACACGTTTGTATAGTATCACATTAACTAACACGTTTGTATAGTATCACATTAACTAACACGTTTGTATAGTATCACATTAACTAACACGTTTGTATAGTATCACATTAACTAACACGTTTGTATAGTATCACATTAACTAACACGTTTGTATAGTATCACATTAACTAACATGTTATCACATTAACTAACATGTTTGTATAGTATCACATTAACTAACACGTTTGTATAGTATCACATTAACTAACACGTTTGTATAGTATCACATTAACTAACATGTTTGTATAGTATCACATTAACTAACATGCGTTTGTATAGTATCACATTAACTAACACGTTTGTATAGTATCACATTAACTAACACGTTTGTATAGTATCACATTAACTAACACGTTTGTATAGTATCACATTAACTAACACGTTTGTATAGTATCACATTAACTAACACGTTTGTATAGTATCACATTAACTAACACGTTTGTATAGTATCACATTAACTAACACGTGTTATCACATTAACTAACACGTTTGTATAGTATCACATTAACTAACACGTTTGTATAGTATCACATTAACTAACACGTTTGTATAGTATCACATTAACTAACACGTTTGTATAGTATCACATTAACTAACACTGCGTTTGTATAGTATCACATTAACTAACACGTTTGTATAGTATCACATTAACTAACGCGTTTGTATGTATCACATTAACTAACACGTTTGTATAGTATCACATTAACTAACACGTTTGTATAGTATCACATTAACTAACACGTTTGTATAGTATCACATTAACTAACACGTTTGTAGTATCACATTAACTAACACGTTTGTATAGTATCACATTAACTAACACGTTTGTATAGTATCACATTAACTAACACGTTTGTAGTATCACATTAACTAACACGTTTGTATAGTATCACATTAACTAACATGTTTGTATAGTATCACATTAACTAACATGTTTAAGTATCACATTAACTAACACGTTTGTATAGTATCACATTAACTAACACGTTTGTATAGTATCACATTAACTAACACGTTTGTATAGTATCACATTAACTAACATGTTTGTATAGTATCACATTAACTAACACGTTTGTATAGTATCACATTAACTAACACGTTTGTATAGTATCACATTAACTAACACGTTTGTATAGTATCACATTAACTAACACGTTTGTATAGTATCACATTAACTAACATGTTTGTATAGTATCACATTAACTAACATGCGTTTGTATAGTATCGCATTAACTAACACGTTTGTATAGTATCACATTAACTAACATGTAGTATCACATTAACTAACACGTTTGTATAGTATCACATTAACTAACACGCTTGTATAGTATCACATTAACTAACACGTTTGTATAGTATCACATTAACTAACACGTTTGTATAGTATCACATTAACTAACACGTTTGTATAGTATCACATTAACTAACACGTTTGTATAGTATCACATTAACTAACACGTTTGTATAGTATCACATTAACTAACATGTTTGTATAGTATCACATTAACTAACATGTTATCACATTAACTAACACGTTTGTATAGTATCACATTAACTAACACGTTTGTATAGTATCACATTAACTAACACGTTTGTATAGTATCACATTAACTAACATGCGTTTGTATAGTATCACATTAACTAACATGTTTGTATAGTATCACATTAACTAACACGTTTGTATAGTATCACATTAACTAACACGTTTGTATAGTATCACATTAACTAACACGTTTGTATAGTATCACATTAACTAACACGTTTGTATAGTATCACATTAACTAACACGTTTGTATAGTATCACATTAACTAACATGTATGTATCACATTAACTAACACGTTTGTATAGTATCACATTAACTAACACGTTTGTATAGTATCACATTAACTAACACGTTTGTATAGTATCACATTAACTAACACGTTTGTATAGTATCACATTAACTAACACGTTTGTATAGTATCACATTAACTAACACGTTTGTATAGTATCACATTAACTAACACGTTTGTATAGTATCACATTAACTAACATGCGTTTGTATAGTATCACATTAACTAACATGTTTGTGTATCACATTAACTAACACGTTTGTATAGTATCACATTAACTAACACGTTTGTATAGTATCACATTAACTAACACGTTTGTATAGTATCACATTAACTAACACGTTTGTATAGTATCACATTAACTAACACGTTTGTATAGTATCACATTAACTAACACGTTTGTATAGTATCACATTAACTAACACGTTTGTATAGTATCACATTAACTAACACGTTTGTATAGTATCACATTAACTAACACGTTTGTATAGTATCACATTAACTAACACGTTTGTATAGTATCACATTAACTAACACGTTTGTATAGTATCACATTAACTAACATGTTATCACATTAACTAACACGTTTGTATAGTATCACATTAACTAACACGTTTGTATAGTATCACATTAACTAACACGTTTGTATAGTATCACATTAACTAACACGTTTGTATAGTATCACATTAACTAACACGTTTGTATAGTATCACATTAAGTAACACGTTTGTATAGTATCACATTAACTAACACGTTTGTATAGTATCACATTAACTAACACGTTTGTATAGTATCACATTAACTAACACGTTTGTATAGTATCACATTAACTAACACGTTTGTATAGTATCACATTAACTAACGCGTTTGTATAGTATCACATTAACTAACACGTTTGTATAGTATCACATTAACTAACATGCGTTTGTATAGTATCACATTAACTAACACGTTTGTATAGTATCACATTAACTAACACGTTTGTATAGTATCACATTAACTAACACGTTTGTATAGTATCACATTAACTAACATGTTTTTATAGTATCACATTAACTAACATGTGTGTCTAGTATCACATTAACTAACACGTTTTTATAGTATCGCATTAACTAACACGTTTGTATAGTATCACATTAACTAACATGTTATCACATTAACTAACACGTTTGTATAGTATCACATTAACTAACACGTTTGTATAGTATCACATTAACTAACACGTTTGTATAGTATCACATTAACTAACACGTTTGTATAGTATCACATTAACTAACTACGTTTGTATAGTATCACATTAACTAACACGTTTGTATAGTATCACATTAACTAACATGTTTGTATAGTATCACATTAACTAACATGTTATCACATTAACTAACATGTTTGTATAGTATCACATTAACTAACACGTTTGTATAGTATCACATTAACTAACACGTTTGTATAGTATCACTTTAACTAACATGTTTGTATAGTATCACATTAACTAACATGTTTGTATAGTATCACATTAACTAACACGTTTGTATAGTATCACATTAACTAACACGTTTGTATAGTATCACATTAACTAACACGTTTGTATAGTATCACATTAACTAACACGTTTGTATAGTATCACATTAACTAACACGTTTGTATAGTATCACATTAACTAACATGTTATCACATTAACTAACACGTTTGTATAGTATCACATTAACTAACACGTTTGTATAGTATCACATTAACTAACACGTTTGTATAGTATCACATTAACTAACACGTTTGTATAGTATCACATTAACTAACACGTTTGTATAGTATCACATTAACTAACACGTTTGTATAGTATCACATTAACTAACACGTTTGTATAGTATCACATTAACTAACACGTTTGTATAGTATCACATTAACTAACATGTGTATCACATTAACTAACATGTTTGTTGTATCACATTAACTAACACGTTTGTATAGTATCACATTAACTAACACGTTTGTATAGTATCACATTAACTAACACGTTTGTATAGTATCACATTAACTAACACGTTTGTATAGTATCACATTAACTAACACGTTTGTATAGTATCACATTAACTAACACGTTTGTATAGTATCACATTAACTAACACGTTTGTATAGTATCACATTAACTAACACGTTTGTATAGTATCACATTAACTAACACGTTTGTATAGTATCACATTAACTAACATGTTATCACATTAACTAACACGTTTGTATAGTATCACATTAACTAACACGTTTGTATAGTATCACATTAACTAACACGTTTGTATAGTATCACATTAACTAACACGTTTGTATAGTATCACATTAACTAACACGTTTGTATAGTATCACATTAACTAACACGTTTGTATAGTATCACATTAACTAACACGTTTGTATAGTATCACATTAACTAACACGTTTGTATAGTATCACATTAACTAACACGTTTGTATAGTATCACATTAACTAACACGTTTGTATAGTATCACATTAACTAACACGTTTGTATAGTATCACATTAACTAACACGTTTGTATAGTATCACATTAACTAACACGTTTGTATAGTATCACATTAACTAACACGTTTGTATAGTATCACATTAACTAACATGTTTGTATAGTATCACATTAACTAACACGTTTTGTATAGTATCACATTAACTAACACGTTTGTATAGTATCACATTAACTAACATGTTATCACATTAACTAACACGTTTGTATAGTATCACATTAACTAACACGTTTGTATAGTATCACATTAACTAACACGTTTGTATAGTATCACATTAACTAACACGTTTGTATAGTATCACATTAACTAACACGTTTGTATAGTATCACATTAACTAACACGTTTGTATAGTATCACATTAACTAACATGTTTGTATAGTATCACATTAACTAACAGTGTTATCACATTAACTAACACGTTTGTATAGTATCACATTAACTAACACGTTTGTATAGTATCACATTAACTAACACGTTTGTATAGTATCACTTAACTAACATGTTTGTATAGTATCACATTAACTAACATGTTTGTATAGTATCACATTAACTAACACGTTTGTATAGTATCACATTAACTAACACGTTTGTATAGTATCACATTAACTAACACGTTTGTATAGTATCACATTAACTAACACGTTTGTATAGTATCACATTAACTAACACGTTTGTATAGTATCACATTAACTAACATGTTATCACATTAACTAACACGTTTGTATAGTATCACATTAACTAACACGTTTGTATAGTATCACATTAACTGACACGTTTGTATAGTATCACATTAACTAACACGTTTGTATAGTATCACATTAACTAACACGTTTGTATAGTATCACATTAACTAACACGTTTGTATAGTATCACATTAACTAACACGTTTGTATAGTATCACATTAACTAACACGTTTGTATAGTATCACATTAACTAACATGTTTGTATAGTATCACATTAACTAACATGTTATCACATTAACTAACACGTTTGTATAGTATCACATTAACTAACACGTTTGTATAGTATCACATTAACTAACACGTTTGTATAGTATCACATTAACTAACACGTTTGTATAGTATCACATTAACTAACACGTTTGTATAGTATCACATTAACTAACACGTTTGTATAGTATCACATTAACTAACACGTTTGTATAGTATCACATTAACTAACACGTTTGTATAGTATCACATTAACTAACACGTTTGTATAGTATCACATTAACTAACACGTTTGTATAGTATCACATTAACTAACATGTTATCACATTAACTAACACGTTTGTATAGTATCACATTAACTAACATGTTATCACATTAACTAACACATTTGTATAGTATCACATTAACTAACACGTTTGTATAGTATCACATTAACTAACACGTTTGTATAGTATCACATTAACTAACACGTTTGTATAGTATCACATTAACTAACACGTTTGTATAGTATCACATTAACTAACACGTTTGTATAGTATCACATTAACTAACACGTTTGTATAGTATCACATTAACTAACACGTTTGTATAGTATCACATTAACTAACACGTTTGTATAGTATCACATTAACTAACACGTTTGTATAGTATCACATTAACTAACACGTTTGTATAGTATCACATTAACTAACACGTTTGTATAGTATCACATTAACTAACATGTTTGTATAGTATCACATTAACTAACACGTTTGTATAGTATCACATTAACTAACACGTTTGTATAGTATCACATTAACTAACATGTTTTTATAGTATCACATTAACTAACATGTGTGTCTAGTATCACATTAACTAACATGTTTTTATAGTATCGCATTAACTAACACGTTTGTATAGTATCACATTAACTAACATGTTATCACATTAACTAACACGTTTGTATAGTATCACATTAACTAACACGTTTGTATAGTATCACATTAACTAACACGTTTGTATAGTATCACATTAACTGACACGTTTGTATAGTATCACATTAACTAACACGTTTGTATAGTATCACATTAACTAACACGTTTGTATAGTATCACATTAACTAACACGTTTGTATAGTATCACATTAACTAACATGTTTGTATAGTATCACATTAACTAACATGTTATCACATTAACTAACATGTTTGTATAGTATCACATTAACTAACACGTTTGTATAGTATCACATTAACTAACACGTTTGTAGTATCACATTAACTAACATGTTTGTATAGTATCACATTAACTAACACGTTTGTATAGTATCACATTAACTAACACGTTTGTATAGTATCACATTAACTAACACGTTTGTATAGTATCACATTAACTAACACGTTTGTATAGTATCACATTAACTAACACGTTTGTATAGTATCACATTAACTAACACGCTTGTATAGTATCACATTAACTAACACGTTTGTATAGTATCACATTAACTAACACGTTTGTATAGTATCACATTAACTAACACGTTTGTATAGTATCACATTAACTAACACGTTTGTATAGTATCACATTAACTAACACGTTTGTATAGTATCACATTAACTAACACGTTTGTATAGTATCACATTAACTAACACGTTTGTATAGTATCACATTAACTAACACGTTTGTATAGTATCACATTAACTAACACGTTTGTATAGTATCACATTAACTAACACGTTTGTATAGTATCACATTAACTAACACGTTTGTATAGTATCACATTAACTAACACGTTTGTATAGTATCACATTAACTAACACGTTTGTATAGTATCACATTAACTAACACGTTTGTATAGTATCACATTAACTAACACGTTTGTATAGTATCACATTAACTAACACGTTTGTATAGTATCACATTAACTAACACGTTTGTATAGTATCACATTAACTAACACGTTTGTATAGTATCACATTAACTAACACGTTTGTATAGTATCACATTAACTAACACGTTTGTATAGTATCACATTAACTAACACGTTTGTATAGTATCACATTAACTAACACGTTTGTATAGTATCACATTAACTAACACGTTTGTATAGTATCACATTAACTAACACGTTTGTATAGTATCACATTAACTAACATGTTATCACATTAACTAACACGTTTGTATAGTATCACATTAACTAACACGTGTATAGTATCACATTAACTAACACGTTTGTATAGTATCACATTAACTAACACGTTTGTATAGTATCACATTAACTAACACGTTTGTATAGTATCACATTAAGTAACACGTTTGTATAGTATCACATTAACTAACACGTTTGTATAGTATCACATTAACTAACACGTTTGTATAGTATCACATTAACTAACACGTTTTTATAGTATCACATTAACTAACATGTTTGTCTAGTATCACATTAACTAACATGTTTGTATAGTATCACATTAACTAACACGTTTGTATAGTATCACATTAACTAACATGTATTTATCACATTAACTAACACGTTTGTATAGTATCACATTAACTAACACGTTTGTATAGTATCACATTAACTAACACGTTTGTATAGTATCACATTAACTAACACGTTTGTATAGTATCACATTAACTAACACGTTTGTATAGTATCACATTAACTAACACGTTTGTATAGTATCACATTAACTAACACGTTTGTATAGTATCACATTAACTAACATGTTTGTATAGTATCACATTAACTAACATGTTATCACATTAACTAACACGTTTGTATAGTATCACATTAACTAACACGTTTGTATAGTATCACATTAACTAACACGTTTGTATAGTATCACATTAACTAACACGTTTGTATAGTATCACATTAACTAACACGTTTGTATAGTATCACATTAACTAACACGTTTGTATAGTATCACATTAACTAACACGTTTGTATAGTATCACATTAACTAACACGTTTGTATAGTATCACATTAACTAACACGTTTGTATAGTATCACATTAACTAACACGTTTGTAAGTATCACATTAACTAACACGTTTGTATAGTATCACATTAACTAACACGTTTGTATAGTATCACATTAACTAACACGTTTGTATAGTATCACATTAACTAACATGTTATCACATTAACTAACACGTTTGTATAGTATCACATTAACTAACACGTTTGTATAGTATCACATTAACTAACACGTTTGTATAGTATCACATTAACTAACACGTTTGTATAGTATCACATTAACTAACACGTTTGTATAGTATCACATTAACTAACACGTTTGTATAGTATCACATTAACTAACACGTTTGTATAGTATCACATTAACTAACACGTTTGTATAGTATCACATTAACTAACACGTTTGTATAGTATCACATTAACTAACACGTTTGTATAGTATCACATTAACTAACACGTTTGTATAGTATCACATTAACTAACACGTTTGTATAGTATCACATTAACTAACACGTTTGTATAGTATCACATTAACTAACACGTTTGTATAGTATCACATTAACTAACACGTTTGTATAGTATCACATTAACTAACACGTTTGTATAGTATCACATTAACTAACACGTTTGTATAGTATCACATTAACTAACACGTTTGTATAGTATCACATTAACTAACATGTTTTTATAGTATCACATTAACTAACATGTGTGTCTAGTATCACATTAACTAACATGTTTTTATAGTATCGCATTAACTAACACGTTTGTATAGTATCACATTAACTAACATGTTATCACATTAACTAACACGTTTGTATAGTATCACATTAACTAACACGTTTGTATAGTATCACATTAACTAACACGTTTGTATAGTATCACATTAACTGACACGTTTGTATAGTATCACATTAACTAACGCGTTTGTATAGTATCACATTAACTAACACGTTTGTATAGTATCACATTAACTAACACGTTTGTATAGTATCACATTAACTAACATGTTTGTATAGTATCACATTAACTAACATGTTATCACATTAACTAACATGTTTGTATAGTATCACATTAACTAACACGTTTGTATAGTATCACATTAACTAACACGTTTGTATAGTATCACTTTAACTAACATGTTTGTATAGTATCACATTAACTAACATGTTTGTATAGTATCACATTAACTAACACGTTTGTATAGTATCACATTAACTAACACGTTTGTATAGTATCACATTAACTAACACGTTTGTATAGTATCACATTAACTAACACGTTTGTATAGTATCACATTAACTAACACGTTTGTATAGTATCACATTAACTAACACGTTTGTATAGTATCACATTAACTAACATGTGTATCACATTAACTAACACGTTTGTATAGTATCACATTAACTAACACGTTTGTATAGTATCACATTAACTAACACGTTTTTATAGTATCACATTAACTAACACGTTTGTATAGTATCACATTAACTAACACGTTTGTATAGTATCACATTAACTAACACGTTTGTATAGTATCACATTAACTAACACGTTTGTATAGTATCACATTAACTAACACGTTTGTATAGTATCACATTAACTAACATGTTTGTATAGTATCACATTAACTAACATGTTATCACATTAACTAACATGTTTGTATAGTATCACATTAACTAACACGTTTGTATAGTATCACATTAACTAACACGTTTGTATAGTATCACTTTAACTAACACGTTTGTATAGTATCACATTAACTAACACGTTTGTATAGTATCACATTAACTAACACGTTTGTATAGTATCACATTAACTAACACGTTTGTATAGTATCACATTAACTAACACGTTTGTATAGTATCACATTAACTAACACGTTTGTATAGTATCACATTAACTAACACGTTTGTATAGTATCACATTAACTAACACGTTTGTATAGTATCACATTAACTAACACGTTTGTATAGTATCACATTAACTAACACGTTTGTATAGTATCACATTAACTAACATGTTATCACATTAACTAACACGTTTGTATAGTATCACATTAACTAACACGTGTTATCACATTAACTAACACGTTTGTATATATCACATTAACTAACACGTTTGTATAGTATCACATTAACTAACACGTTTGTATAGTATCACATTAACTAACACGTTTGTATAGTATCACATTAACTAACATGTTTTTATAGTATCACATTAACTAACATGTGTGTCTAGTATCACATTAACTAACATGTTTTTATAGTATCGCATTAACTAACACGTTTGTATAGTATCACATTAACTAACATGTTATCACATTAACTAACACGTTTGTATAGTATCACATTAACTAACACGTTTGTATAGTATCACATTAACTAACACGTTTGTATAGTATCACATTAACTGACACGTTTGTATAGTATCACATTAACTAACGCGTTTGTATAGTATCACATTAACTAACACGTTTGTATAGTATCACATTAACTAACACGTTTGTATAGTATCACATTAACTAACATGTTTGTATAGTATCACATTAACTAACATGTTATCACATTAACTAACATGTTTGTATAGTATCACATTAACTAACACGTTTGTATAGTATCACATTAACTAACACGTTTGTATAGTATCACTTTAACTAACATGTTTGTATAGTATCACATTAACTAACATGTTTGTATAGTATCACATTAACTAACACGTTTGTATAGTATCACATTAACTAACACGTTTGTATAGTATCACATTAACTAACACGTTTGTATAGTATCACATTAACTAACACGTTTGTATAGTATCACATTAACTAACACGTTTGTATAGTATCACATTAACTAACACGTTTGTATAGTATCACATTAACTAACATGTTATCACATTAACTAACACGTTTGTATAGTATCACATTAACTAACACGTTTGTATAGTATCACATTAACTGACACGTTTTTATAGTATCACATTAACTAACACGTTTGTATAGTATCACATTAACTAACACGTTTGTATAGTATCACATTAACTAACACGTTTGTATAGTATCACATTAACTAACACGTTTGTATAGTATCACATTAACTAACACGTTTGTATAGTATCACATTAACTAACACGTTTGTATAGTATCACATTAACTAACATGTTTGTATAGTATCACATTAACTAACATGTTATCACATTAACTAACATGTTTGTATAGTATCACATTAACTAACACGTTTGTATAGTATCACATTAACTAACACGTTTGTATAGTATCACTTTAACTAACACGTTTGTATAGTATCACATTAACTAACACGTTTGTATAGTATCACATTAACTAACACGTTTGTATAGTATCACATTAACTAACACGTTTGTATAGTATCACATTAACTAACACGTTTGTATAGTATCACATTAACTAACACGTTTGTATAGTATCACATTAACTAACACGTTTGTATAGTATCACATTAACTAACACGTTTGTATAGTATCACATTAACTAACACGTTTGTATAGTATCACATTAACTAACACGTTTGTATAGTATCACATTAACTAACATGTTATCACATTAACTAACACGTTTGTATAGTATCACATTAACTAACATGTTATCACATTAACTAACACATTTGTATAGTATCACATTAACTAACACGTTTGTATAGTATCACATTAACTAACACGTTTGTATAGTATCACATTAACTAACATGTTTTTATAGTATCACATTAACTAACATGTGTGTCTAGTATCACATTAACTAACATGTTTTTATAGTATCGCATTAACTAACACGTTTGTATAGTATCACATTAACTAACATGTTATCACATTAACTAACACGTTTGTATAGTATCACATTAACTAACACGTTTGTATAGTATCACATTAACTAACACGTTTGTATAGTATCACATTAACTAACACGTTTGTATAGTATCACATTAACTAACACGTTTGTATAGTATCACATTAACTAACACGTTTGTATAGTATCACATTAACTAACACGTTTGTATAGTATCACATTAACTAACACGTTTGTATAGTATCACATTAACTAACACGTTTGTATAGTATCACATTAACTAACACGTTTGTATAGTATCACATTACATTTTACATTTACATTTTAGTCATTTTACATTTACATTTTAGTCATTTAGCAGACGCTCTTATCCAGAGCGACTTACAAATTGGTGCATTCACCTATAATATCCAGTGGAACAACCACTTTACAATAGTGCATCTAAATCTTTTAAGGGGGGGGTTAGAAGGATTACTTTATCCTATCCCAGGTATTCCTTGAAGAGGTGGGGTTTCAGGTGTCTCCGGAAGGTGGTGATTGACTCCGCTGTCCTGGCGTCGTGAGGGAGCTTGTTCCACCATTGGGGTGCCAGAGCAGCGAACAGTTTTGACTGGGCTGAGCGGGAACTGTGCTTCCTCAGAGGTAGGGAGGCGAGCAGGCCAGAGGTGGATGAACGGAGTGCCCTTGTTTGGGTGTAGGGCCTGATCAGAGCCTGAAGGTACGGAGGTGCCGTTCCCCTCACAGCTCCGTGAGGCAAGCACCATGGTCTTGTAGCGGATGCGAGCTTCGACTGGAAGCCAGTGGAGAGAGCGGAGGAGCGGGGTGACGTGAGAGAACTTGGGAAGGTTGAACACCAGACGGGCTGCGGCGTTCTGGATGAGTTGTAGGGGTTTAATGGCACAGGCAGGGAGCCCAGCCAACAGCGAGTTGCAGTAATCCAGACGGGAGATGACAAGTGCCTGGATTAGGACCTGCGCCGCTTCCTGTGTGAGGCAGGGTCGTACTCTGCGAATGTTGTAGAGCATGAACCTACAGGATCGGGTCACCGCCTTGATGTTGGTGGAGAACGACAGGGTGTTGTCCAGGGTCACGCCAAGGCTCTTAGCACTCTGGGAGGAGGACACAAGGGAGTTGTCAACCGTGATGGCGAGATCATGGAACGGGCAGTCCTTCCCCGGGAGGAAGAGCAGCTCCGTCTTGCCGAGGTTCAGCTTGAGGTGGTGATCCGTCATCCACACTGATATGTCTGCCAGACATGCAGAGATGCGATTCGCCACCTGGTTGTCAGAAGGGGGAAAGGAGAAGATTAATTGTGTGTCGTCTGCATAGCAATGATAATGAGAGACCATGTGAGGATATGACAGAGCCAAGTGACTTGGTGTATAGCGAGAATAGGAGTGGGCCAAGAACAGAGCCCTGGGGGACACCAGTGGTGAGAGCACGTGGTGCGGAGACAGATTCTCGCCACGCCACCTGGTAGGAGCGACCTGTCAGGTAGGACGCAATCCAAGCGTGCGCGGTGCCGGAGATGCCCAGCTCGGAGAGGGTGGAGAGGAGGATCTGATGGTTCACGGTATCAAAGGCAGCAGATAGGTCTAGAAGGATGAGAGCAGAGGGAGAGAGTTAGCTTTAGCAGTGCGGAGAGCCTCCGTGACACAGAGAAGAGCAGTCTCAGTTGAATGCCCAGTCTTGAAACCTGACTGATTAGGATCAAGAAGGTCATTCTGAGAGAGATAGCAAGAGAGCTGGCCAAGCACGGCGCGTTCAAGAGTTTTGGAGAGAAAGGAAAGAAGGGATACTGGCCTGTAGTTGTTGACATCGGAGGGATCGAGTGTAGGTTTTTTCAGAAGGGGGTGCAACTCTCGCTCTCTTGAAGACGGAAGGGACGTAGCCAGCGGTCAAGGATGCGTTGATGAGCGAGGTGAGGTAGGGGAGAAGGTCTCCGGAAATGGTCTGGAGAAGAGAGGAGGGGATAGGGTCAAGTGGGCAGGTTGTTGGGCGGCCGGCCGTCACAAGACGCGAGAGTTCATCTGGAGAGAGAGGGGAGAAAGAGGTCAAAGCACAGGGTAGGGCAGTGTGAGCAGGACCAGCAGTGTCGTTTGACTTAGCAACGAGGATCGGATGTCGTCAACCTTCTTTTCAAAATGGTTGACGAAGTCATCCGCAGAGAGAGGGAGGAGGGGGGGAGGGGGAGGAGGATTAAGGAGGGGGAGGAGAAGGTAGCAAAGAGCTTCCTAGGGTTAGAGGCAGATGCTTGGAGTTTAGAGTGGTAGAAGGTGGCTTTAGCAGCAGAGACAGAAGAGGAAAATGTAGAGAGGAGGGGAGTGAAAGGATGCCAGGTCCGCAGGGAGGCGAGTTTTCCTCCATTTCCGCTCGGCTGCCCGGAGCCCTGTTCTCTAGTCATTTAGCAGACGCTCTTATCCAGAGCGACTTACAAATTGGTGCATTCACCTTATAATATCCAGTGGAACAACCACTTTACAATAGTGCATCTAAATCTTTTAAGGGGGGGTTAGAAGGATTACTTTATCCTATCCCAGGTAGTCCTTGAAGAGGTGGGGTTTCAGGTGTCTCCGGAAGGTGGTGATTGACTCCGCTGTCCTGGCGTCGTGAGGGAGCTTGTTCCACCATTGGGGTGCCAGAGCAGCGAACAGTTTTGACTGGGCTGAGCGGGAACTGTGCTTCCTCAGAGGTAGGGAGGCGAGCAGGCCAGAGGTGGATGAACGGAGTGCCCTTGTTTGGGTGTAGGGCCTGATCAGAGCCTGAAGGTATGGAGGTGCCGTTCCCTCACAGCTCCGTAGGGCAAGCACCATGGTCTAGTAGCGGATGCGAGCTTCGACTGGAAGCCAGTGGAGAGAGCGGAGGAGCGGGGTGACGTGAGAGAACTTGGGAAGGTTGAACACCAGACGGGCTGCGGCGTTCTGGATGAGTTGTAGGGGTTTAATGGCACAGGCAGGGAGCCCAGCCAACAGCGAGTTGCAATAATCCAGACGGGAGATGACAAGTGCCTGGATTAGGACCTGCGCCGCTTCCTGTGTGAGGCAGGGTCGTACTCTGCGAATGTTGTAGAGCAAGAACCTACAGGATCGGGTCACCGCCTTGATGTTGGTGGAGAAACGACAGGGGTGTTGTCCAGGGTCACGCCAAGGCTCTTAGCACTATGGGAGGAGGACACAAGGGAGTTGTCAACCGTGATGGCGAGATCATGGAACGGGCAGTCCTTCCCGGGAGGAAGAGCAACTCCGTCTTGCCGAGGTTCAGCTTGAGGTGGTGATCCGTCATCCACACTGATATGTCTGCCAGACATGCAGAGATGCGATTCGCCACCTGGTTGTCAGAAGGGGGAAAGGAGAAGATTAATTGTGTGTCATCTGCATAGCAATGATATGAGAGACCATGTGAGGATATGACAGAGCCAAGTGACTTGGTGTATAGCGAGAATAGGAGTGGGCCAAGAACAGAGCCCTGGGGGACACCAGTGGTGAGAGCACGTGGTGCGGAGACAGATTCTCGCCACGCCACCTGGTAGGAGCGACCTGTCAGGTAGGACGTAATCCAAGCGTGCTTGCGGTGCCGGAGAGATGCCCAGCTCGGAGAGGGTGGAGAGGAGGATCTGATGGTTCACGGTATCAAAGGCGCAGATAGGTCTAGAAGGATGAGAGCAGAGGAGAGAGAGTTAGCTTTAGCAGTGCGGAGAGCCTCCGTGACACAGAGAAGAGCAGTCTCAGTTGAATGCCCAGTCTTGAAACCTGACTGATTAGGATCAAGAAGGTCATTCTGAGAGAGATAGCAAGAGAGCTGGCCAAGGACGGCGCGTTCAAGAGTTTTGGAGAGAAAGGAAAGAAGGGATACTGGTCTGTAGTTGTTGACATCGGAGGGATCGAGTGTAGGTTTTTTCAGAAGGGGTGCAACTCTCGCTCTCTTGAAGACGGAAGGGACGTAGCCAGCGGTCAGGGATGCGTTGATGAGCGAGGTGAGGTAGGGGAGAAGGTCTCCGGAAATGGTCTGGAGAAGAGAGGAGGGGATAGGGTCAAGTGGGCAGGTTGTTGGGCGGCCGGCCGTCACAAGACGCGAGATTTCATCTGGAGAGAGAGGGGAGAAAGAGGTCAAAGCACAGGGTAGGGCAGTGTGAGCAGGACCAGCAGTGTCGTTTGACTTAGCAACGAGGATCGGATGTCGTCAACCTTCTTTTCAAAATGGTTGACGAAGTCATCCGCAGAGAGGGAGGAGGGGGGAGGGGAGGAGGATTCAGGAGGGAGGAGAAGGTAGCAAAGAGCTTCCTAGGGTTAGAGGCAGATGCTTGGAGTTTAGAGTGGTAGAAAGTGGCTTTAGCAGCAGAGACAGAAGAGGAAAATGTAGAGAGGAGGGAGTGAAAGGATGCCAGGTCCGCAGGGGAGGCGAAGTTTTCCTCCATTTCCGCTCGGCTGCCCGGAGCCCTGTTCTGTTATCACATTAACTAACACGTTTGTATAGTATCTATCACATTAACTAACATGTTATCACATTAACTAACACGTTTGTATAGTATACATTAACTAACACGTTTGTATAGTATCACATTAACTAACACGTTTGTATAGTATCACATTAACTAACACGTTTGTATAGTATCACATTAACTAACATGTTTGTATAGTACCACATTAACTAACATGTTATCACATTAACTAACACGTTTGTATAGTATCACATTAACTAACACGTTTGTATAGTATCACATTAACTAACACGTTTGTATAGTATCACATTAACTAACATGTTATCACATTAACTAACATGTTATCGCGATTAACTAACATGTTTGTATAGTATCGCATTAACTAACATGTTTGTATAGTATCGCATTAACTAACACGCGTTTGTATAGTATCGCATTAACTAACACGTTTGTATAGTATCGCATTAACTAACACGTTTGTATAGTATCACATTAACTAACACGTTTGTATAGTATCACATTAACTAACACGTTTGTATAGTATCACATTAACTAACATGTTTGTATAGTATCACATTAACTAACATGTGTGTATAGTATCACATTAACTTACATGTTGCATAGTGTCATACTTTAA
>NW_025550757.1:0-39485 GCF_905237065.1 Salmo salar
CTGCTGCGTTTTGGTCCTCATTCACCGACAACAACCGTGACATATCCACAGTAAAATGAGTCCTATATTGACATAACCTGAAATGCCGCTCAGCAAGGAAGAAGCCACTTCTCTAAAACCGCCATAAAAAGCCAGACTACGGTTTGCAACTGCACATGGGGACAATGAACGTACTTTTTGAAGAAATGTCCTCTGGTCTGATGAAACAAAAATAGAACTGTTTGGCCATAATGACCATCGTTATGTTTGGAGGAAAAAGGGGGAGGCTTGCAAGTCGAAGAACACCATCCCAACCGTGAAGCACGGGGGTGGCAGCATCATGTTGTGGGGTGCTTTGCTGCAGGAGGGACTGGTGCACTTCACAAAATAGATGGGATCATGAGGATGGAAAATTATGTGGATATATTGAAGCAACATCTCAAGACATCTGTCAGGAAGTTAAAGCTTGGTCGCAAAATGGGTCTTCCAAATGGACAATGACCCCAAGCATACTTCCAAAGTTGTGGCAAAATTACTTAAGGACAACAAAGTCAATGTAGTGGAGTGGCCATCACAAAGCCCTGACCTCAATTCTATAGAACATTTGTGGGCAGAACTGAAAAGGTGTGTGTGAACAAGGAGGCCTACAAACCTGACTCAGTTACACCAGCTCTGTCAGGAGGAATGGGCCAAAATTCACTCAACTTATTGTGGGAAGCTTGTGGAAGGCTACCTGAAACATTTGACCCAAGTTAAACAATTTAAAGGCAATACTACCAATTACTAATTGAGTGTATGTAAACTTCTGACCCACTGGGAATGTGATGAAAGAAATAAAAGCTGAAATAAATCCTTTTCTCTACTATTATTCTGTAATTTCACATTCTTAAAATAAAGTGGTGATCCTAACTGACCTAAAACAGGGAATTTTTATGAGAATTAAATGTCAGGAATTGTTAAAAACTGAGTTTAAATGTATTTGGCAAAGGTGTATGAATAAACTTCTGACTTCAACTGTACTCCTGTAAACCAGACCTAGTCTAATCTGGGACACCCTAATTAAACCAGACCCAGTCTAATCTTGGACACCCTAATTAAACCAGACCCAGTCTAATCTGGGACACCCTAATTAAACTAGACCCAGTCAAATCTGGGACACCCTAATTAAACCAGACCCAGTCTAATCTGGGACACCATAGAGAGGCAGGCAGGTGAGTTCCTGAAAGCAGCTCCTGCCGGAGTACATGGATTCACCTTCAATTCTACCCCTGACCAGCTTATTCTGGGCTATCTGGAGCTTCCTCTTCAGAAATGTAGATAAGCCCCCAAAACCAAGAAGTGTAGTCTAAATGGCACTGAATGAGGGCAGTGACTAGCACTCTCATGGAGTCCTTATCAAGCAGCTTGGACTTTCTAGACAAAAGGTCCTGGCATTAACCTTCCATAGGCACTTTAGCAGCCATGGTCACATCAAGGAGGCATCTCAGGTAGCTAACAGAGGTTTAGGTAGTCAGCATCTCACCCTCTAACTCAACTCTAACATTATTTGAGGAGATTTTTTTTTAAATCTCTGATTCACTTCAGAAAGCTTTTCATGTACTTTAAAAATGTCATTGATCAGATAATATGATATTTTACCACAGATAGAAATTGTCACTTTCAAGCTGATTCTACTTTTCAAGTCTACTGGGCTTGGTAGCTTGTTAGGGTTAGGGTTAACCCTTGGTAGCTAGTTAGGGTTAGGGTTAACCCTTGGTAGCTAGTTAGCTCACCAGGTGTCAAAAGTTCATTTCACAGACTCATCAATCGAGAAAAAAATACAAATGTTACTCAAATGTTAATAGTAAATTGAAATATTATCATTACCAACAAATACAAATTATATACAGTTTCTTACCTTGATATTGTTGTCCAAATCTGAATGATGGCGCTGACAAAGTTGGTCATAACCTGTCAGATTGAGTTGGGGAGAGTTGCCTCCCTGTGGCAGCAGTGTCAAAGGACTCACTTTCCAGTTGAGTTTTTATTTTCAGTGAAAGCCTGATTCCCTCCCCATTAACCCTCTAAACCAATCACATATCGCTAATGCAGACATTGTAACCTATCAAAAGAGGGGGTTTTATGGAGAGAAAGAAAAGGTGATTATAGCATAGAGATATTGATGTGACAACCATCAGAAACATGTTTGGACAGGCTGGAAAGAGTTAAAACATTAAGTTTAGTCACTCATTCTGAATGGTTGAGGTAAAGGTTAAGGTTTGGGATGGGTTAAAACATTAAATTTAGTCACTCATTCTGAATAGGTGAGGTAAAAGGTTAAGGTTTGGGATGGGTTAAAACATTAAGTTTAAGAACTCATTCTGAATGGTTACAGTAAGGGTTAAAGGATGAGCCCTTTTTCAATTTTCGCCTAAAATGACATACCCAAATCAAACTGCCTGTAGCTCAGGTCCTGAAGCAAGGATATGCATATTCTTGGTACCATTTGAAAGGAAACACTTTGAAGTTTATGGAAATGTGAAAGGAATGTAGGAGAATATAACACAACAGATCTGGTAAAAGATAATACAAAGACAGAAAAAACATTATTTTGTATATTTTTTTGTACCATCATCTTCGAAATGCAAGAGAAAGGCCATAATGCATTTTTCCAGCCCAGGTGCAATTTAGATTTTGGCCACTAGAGGGCATCAGTCTATATCGCCTTTACTGCACCAGAAGACAGAGACAGAAAGAAGAAAGAGAGTCAGAACGGGAGAGTCATAATGA
Organism: Salmo salar; assembly: GCF_905237065.1. NCBI lineage: Eukaryota > Metazoa > Chordata > Actinopteri > Salmoniformes > Salmonidae > Salmo > Salmo salar. The sequence goes on from NW_025550757.1 coordinate 2,749, forward strand.
GAGTGCGTGAAAAAGGGAGAGAGAGATAGGGAGAGTCATAATGAGAGTTCGTGAAAAAGAGAGAGAGAGAGAGAGAGATAGGCAGAGTCATAATGAGAGTGTGTGAAAAAGAGAGAGAGAGATAGGGAGAGTCATAATGAGAGTGCGTGAAAAAGAGAGAGAGAGAGAGATAGGGAGAGTCATAATGAGACTGCATGAAAAAGAGAGAGAGAGAGAGAGAGAGTCATAATGAGAGTGTGTGAAAGAGAGAGAGAGAGAGAGTCATAATGAGAGTGCGTGAAAAAGAGAGAGAGAGAGAGATAGGAGAGTCATAATGACAGTGCGTGAAAGAAGAGAGAGAGAGAGAGAGAGAGAGAGAGAGAGAGAGAGAGAGAGAGAGAGAGAGAGAGTGCGTGAGAGAGAGAGAGAGATAGGGAGAGTCATAATGAGAGTGCGTAAGAGAGAGAAAGTGACTAGTTCTAGTAAACCAACACAGTATAGACCTTTAAATGAAGTGCTGTTCTGTAGTAATCACGACATAACGTGACCAAGAGGTTTTTCTGAACGAAAAAAGGAGAGAAACCCATATGTCTTTTTTTACATTTTCATGCTGGTTTCTTCTGGGAATCGAACCCACAGCCCTGACGTTGCAAGTGCCTTGCTCTAACAACTGAGCCACACAGGACCTCCTCCTTTCGTCTTTCTCTCTCCAACTTATCTCCCGCCAGTGATAACTTAAGCTCTTCTACATTAATTAAACGCTTTTCAAATGTGACTAATTCACCAGCCCTGAGCTCCACTCGAGAGAGAGAGAGAGAGAGAGAGAGAGAGAGAGAGAGAGAGAGAGAGAGAGAGAGAGAGAGAGAGAGAGAGAGAGGAGAGAGAGAGAGAGAGATCTGATTTGACAGGGTCAGACTGTCAGACATTAATACACTCCCCAGAGAGACAGAGAGAGACTGATGGCTGGAGACAGTAAGAGAGAGACTGATGGATGGAGACAGTAAGAGAGAGCGACTGATGGATGGAGACAGTAAGAGAGAGACTGATGGATGGAGACAGTAAGAGAGAGCGACTGATGTATGGAGACAGTAGGAGAGAGACTGATGGATGGAAACAGTAAGAGAGACTGATGGATGGAGACAGTAAGAGAGAGACTGATGGATGGAGACAGTAGGAGAGAAACTGATGGATGGAGACAGTAGGAGAGAGACTGATGGATGGAGACAGTAGGAGAGAGACTGATGGATAGAGACAGTAAGAGAGAGACTGATGGATGGAGACAGTAGGAGAGAGACTGATGGATGGAGACAGTAGGAGAGAGACTGATGGATGGAGACAGTAAGAGAGAGACTGATGGATGGAGACAGTAAGAGAGACTGATGGATGGAGACAGTAAGAGAGAGCGACTGATGTATGGAGACAGTAGGAGAGAGACTGATGGATGGAAACAGTAAGAGAGACTGATGGATGGAGACAGTAAGAGAGAGACTGATGGATGGAGACAGTAGGAGAGAAACTGATGGATGGAGACAGTAGGAGAGAAACTGATGGATAGAGACAGTAAGAGAGAGACTGATGGATGGAGACAGTAAGAGAAACCGATGTATGGAGACAGTAAGAGAGACTGATGGATGGAGACAGTAGGAGAGAGGGTGAAAATACAGACAGAGAAGGAGAAAGAGGTTGTGTTTGTTAATGGCATTACCCCCTCACACTCAGATTGTGACCTACGGCCGTAGTAGAAATACATTTGACCACATCCCGATCTCCTCTGTCATATCCCCTGTCCCTCTATTCCTCTCTTTCCCTGTCGGCCCTGCGTTTTCTATTCTGTGTGTGTGTGTCAGTGTGTGTGTGATGAACTCTGCTCAGCAGTGTGTTAAACAGAATTTGAAGTGACAGATTCACAAAGGGATAATCTGGTGGAAGAAACAGATATTAATCCTCACACACACACACACACACACACACACACACACACACACACACACACACACACACATACACACAACAACACACACACACACACACACACACATTACTGTCCGGTCGGCTCCCTACAATGCAGCACTTTCTATTGATCTTTGTCAGAATAATTTAATCAACGTGGAGTTCTGTTTTATTACATTGAGAGGAGAGGCAGAGGTGTGTGTGTGTGTGTGTGTGTGTGTGTGTGTGTGTGTGTGTGTGTGTGTGTGTGTGGATATTTTCATACATATCTGTTTTACAGTTTAGAAATGAATTCACTTTATGTATCTAGTCCCCCCATTTGAAGAAGTTGCAAACATGTGGACAAATTCACTTATAGTGTATTAAAGTAGTCATAAGTTTAGTATTTGTTCCCATATTCCATTCCTGCAGTGATTACATCAAGCTTGTGATTCTACAAACTTGTTGAATGCATTTACAGGTTGTTTTGGTTGTGTTGTGGGTTAGATAGATTGGAGTCTGACTGATAGAACAGAGATAGATTGGAGAGGTGAGTCTGACATAGAATAGAGATAGATTGGAGAGGTGAGTCTGACTAATAGAACAGAGATAGATTGGAGAGGTGAGTCTGACTGATAGAATAGAGATAGATTGGAGAGGTGAGTCTGACTGATATAATAGAGATAGATTGGAGAGGTGAGTGATTGATAGAATAGAGATAGATTGGAGAGGTAGGTCTGACTGATATAATAGAGATAGATTGGAGAGGTGAGTCTGACTGATAGAACAGAGATAGATTGGAGAGGTGAGTCTGACATAGAATAGAGATAGATTGGAGAGGTGAGTCTGACTGATAGAACAGAGATAGATTGGAGAGGTGAGTCTGACTGATAGAATAGAGATAGATTGGAGAGGTGAGTCTGACTGATAGAATAGAGATAGATTGGAGAGGTGAGTGACTGATAGAATAGAGATAGATTGGAGAGGTGAGTCTGACTGATATAATAGAGATAGATTGGAGAGGTGAGTCTGACTGATAGAACAGAGATAGATTGGAGAGGTGAGTCTGACTGATAGAACAGAGATAGATTGGAGAGGTGAGTCTGACTGATAGAATAGAGATAGATTGGAGAGGTGAGTCTGACTGATAGAACAGAGTTAGATTGGAGAGGGGAGTCTGACTGATAGAACAGAGATAGATTGGAGAGGTGAGTCTGACTGATATAACAGAGATAGATTGGAGCGGTGAGTCTGACTGATAGAACAGAGATAGATTGGAGAGGTGAGTCTGACATAGAATAGAGATAGATTGGAGCGATGAGTTTGACATAGAATAGAGATAGATTGGAGACTGACTGATAGAATAGAGATAGATTGGAGAGGTGAGTCTGACTGATATAATAGAGATAGATTGGAGAGGTGAGTGATTGATATAATAGAGATAGATTGGAGAGGTGAGTCTGACTGATATAATAGAGATAGATTGGAGAGGTGAGTCTGACTGATAGAACAGAGATAGATTGGAGAGGTGAGTCTGACATAGAATAGAGATAGATTGGAGAGGTGAGTCTGACTGATAGAACAGAGATAGTTTGGAGAGGTGAGTCTGACTGATAGAACAGAGATAGATTGGAGAGGTCAGTCTGACTGATAGAATAGAGATAGATTGGAGAGGTGAGTCTGACTGATAGAACAGAGATAGATTGGACAGGTGAGTCTGACTGATATAACAGAGATAGATTGGAGCGGTGAGTCTGACTGATAGAACAGAGATAGATTGGAGAGGTGAGTCTGACATAGAATAGAGATAGATTGGAGCGGTGAGTCTGACATAGAATAGAGATAGATTGGAGTCTGACTGATAGAATAGAGATAGATTGGAGAGGTGAGTCTGACATAGAATAGAGATAGATTGGAGTCTGACTGATAGAACAGAGAGAGATTGGAGAGGTGAGTCTGACTGATAGAATAGAGATAGATTGGAGAGGTGAGTCTGACTGATAGAACAGAGATAGATTGGAGCGGTGAGTCTGACTGATAGAATAGAGATAGATTGGAGCGGTGAGTCTGACTGATAGAATAGAGATAGATTGGAAAGGTGAGTCTGACTGATATAATAGAGATAGATTGGAGCGGTGAGTCTGACTGATAGAATAGAGATAGATTGGAGAGGTGAGTCTGACTGATAGAACAGAGATAGATTGGAGAGGTGAGTCTGACTGATAGAATAGAGATAGATTGGAGAGGTGAGTCTGACTGATAGAACAGAGATAGATTGGAGAGGTGAGTCTGACTGATAGAACAGAGATAGATTGGAGAGGTGAGTCTGACTGATATAACAGAGATAGATTGGAGCGGTGAGTCTGACTGATAGAACAGAGATAGATTGGAGAGGTGAGTCTGACATAGAATAGAGATAGATTGGAGCGGTGAGTCTGACATAGAATAGAGATAGATTGGAATCTGACTGATAGAATAGAGATAGATTGGAGAGTGAGTCTGACTGATAGAAAAGAGATAGATTGGAGAGGTGAGTCTGACATAGAATAGAGATAGATTGGAGTCTGACTGATAGAACAGAGATAGATTGGAGAGGTGAGTCTGACTGATAGAATAGAGATAGATTGGAGAGGTGAGTCTGACTGATAGAACAGAGATAGATTGGAGAGGTGAGTCTGACTGATAGAATAGAGATAGATTGGAGAGGTGAGTCTGACTGATAGAACAGAGATAGATTGGGAGTCTGACTGATATAATAGAGATAGATTGGAGAGGTGAGTCTGACTGATAGAACAGAGATAGATTGGAGAGGTGAGTCTGACTGATAGAACAGAGATAGATTGGAGAGGTGAGTCTGACTGATAGAATAGAGATAGATTGGAGCGGTGAGTCTGACTGATAGAATAGAGATAGATTGGAGAGGTGAGTCTGACTGATAGAACAGAGATAGATTGGAGAGGTGAGTCTGACTGATAGAATAGAGATAGATTGGAGAGGTGAGTCTGACTGATAGAACAGAGATAGATTGGAGAGGTGAGTCTGACTGATAGAACAGAGACAGATTGGAGAGGTGAGTCCTGACTGACAGAACAGAGATAGATTGGAGCGTGAGTCTGACTGATAGAACAGAGATAGATTGGAGAGGTGAGTCTGACTGATAGAACAGAGATAGATTGGAGAGGTGAGTCTGACTGATAGAACAGAGATAGATTGGAGAGGTGAGTCTGACTGATAGAACAGAGATAGATTGGAGTCTGACTGATAGAACAGAGATAGATTGGAGAGGTGAGTCTGAACTGATAGAACAGAGATAGATTGGAGTCTGACTGATAGAACAGAGATAGATTGGAGCGTGAGTCTGACTGATAGAACAGAGATAGATTGGAGAGGTGAGTCTGACTGATAGAATAGAGATAGATTGGAGAGGTGAGTCTGACTGATAGAATAGAGATAGATTGGAGAGGTGAGTCTGACTGATAGACAGAGATAGATTGAGAGGGTCTGACGAGAGTAGATGGATGGGGAGTCTGACTGATAGAACAGAGATAGATTGGAGAGGTGAGTCTGACTGATAGAATAGAGATAGATTGGAGAGGTGAGTCTGACTGATAGAACAGAGATAGATTGGAGAGGTGAGTCTGACTGATAGAACAGAGATAGATGTGGAGTCTGACTGATAGAACAGAGATAGATTGGAGTGAGTCTGACTTATAGAATAGAGATAGATTGGAGGTAGGTGACTGATAGAATAGAGATAGATTGGAGAGGTGAGTCTGACTGATAGAATAGAGATAGATTGGAGAGGTGAGTCTGACTGATAGAACAGAGACAGATTGGAGAGGTGAGTCTGACTGATAGAACAGAGATAGATTGGAGAGGTGAGTCTGACTGATAGAACAGAGATAGATTGGAGAGGTGAGTCTGACATAGAATAGAGATAGATTGGAGCGGTGAGTCTGACTAATAGAATAGAGATAGATTGGAGTCTGACTGATAGAACAGAGATAGATTGGAGAGGTGAGTCTGACATAGAATAGAGATAGATTGGAGTCTGACTGATAGAACAGAGATAGATTGGAGAGGTGAGTCTGACTGATAGAATAGAGATAGATTGGAGAGGTGAGTCTGACTGGTAGAACAGAGATAGATTGGGGAGTCTGACTGATAGAATAGAGATAGATTGGAGAGGTGAGTCTGACTGATAGAACAGAGATAGATTGGAGAGGTGAGTCTGACGATAGAATAGAGATAGATTGGAGCGGTGAGTCTGACTGATAGAATAGAGATAGATTGGAATCTGACTGATAGAACAGAGATAGATTGGAGAGGTGAGTCTGACTGATAGAAAAGAGATAGATTGGAGAGGTGAGTCTGACTGATAGAATAGAGATAGATTGGAGTCTGACTGATAGAATAGAGATAGATTGGAGAGGTGAGTCTGACTGATAGAATAGAGATAGATTGGAGAGGTGAGTCTGACTGATAGAACAGAGATAGATTGGAGCGGTGAGTCTGACTGATAGAATAGAGATAGATTGGAGCGGTGAGTCTGACTGATAGAATAGAGATAGATTGGAAAGGTGAGTCTGACTGATAGAATAGAGATAGATTGGAGCGGTAGTCTGACTGATAGAATAGAGATAGATTGGAGAGGTGAGTCTGACCGATAGAACAGAGATAGATTGGAGCGGTGAGTCTGACTGATAGAACAGAGATAGATTGGAGAGGTGAGTCTGACTGATAGAATAGAGATAGATTGAGAGTCTGACTGATAGAACAGAGATAGATTGGAGAGGTGAATCTGACAGATAGAACAGAGATAGGATAGATTGAGCGGTGAGTCTGACTGATAGAACAGAGATAGATTGGAGTCCGACTGATAGAACAGAGATAGATTGGAGCGGTGAGTCTGGCTGATAGAATAGAGATAGATTGGAGAGTGAGTCTGACTGATAGAATAGAGATAGATTGGAGTCTGACTGATAGAATAGAGATAGATTGGAGAGGTGAGTCTGACTGATAGAATAGAGATAGATTGGAGAGGTGAGTCTGACTGATAGAATAGAGATAGATTGGAGAGGTGAGTCTGACTGATAGAATAGAGATAGATTGGAGTCTGACTGATAGAACAGAGATAGATTGGAGAGGTGAGTCTGACTGATAGAACAGAGATAGATTGGAGCAGTGAGTCTGACTGATAGAATAGAGATAGATTGGAGTCTGACTGATAGAACAGAGATAGATTGGAGCGGTGAGTCTGACTGATAGAATAGAGATAGATTGGAGAGGTGAGTCTGACTGATAGAGTAGAGATAGATTGGGAGTCTGACTGATAGAACAGAGATAGATTGGAGAGGTGAGTCTGACTGATAGAATAGAGATAGATTGGAGAGGTGAGTCTGACTGATAGAACAGAGATCGATTGGAGGGTGAGTCTGACTGATAGAATAGAGATAGATTGGAGAGGTGAGTTGACTGATAGAATAGAGATAGATTGGAGAGGTGAGTCTGACTGATATAATAGAGATAGATTGGAGAGGTGAGTCTGACTGATAGAACAGAGATAGATTGGAGAGGTGAGTCTGACTGATAGAACAGAGATAGATTGGAGAGGTGAGTCTGACTGATAGAATAGAGATAGATTGGAGAGGTGAGTGACTGATAGAATAGAGATAGATTGGAGAGGTGAGTCTGACTGATATAATAGAGATAGATTGGAGAGGTGAGTCTGACTGATAGAACAGAGACAGATTGGAGAGGTGAGTCTGACTGATAGAACAGAGATAGATTGGAGCGGTGAGTCTGACTGATAGAACAGAGATAGATTGGAGAGGTGAGTCTGACATAGAATAGAGATAGATTGGAGCGGTGAGTCTGACTGATAGAATAGAGATAGATTGGAGAGTCTGACTGATAGAACAGAGATAGATTGGAGAGGTGAGTCTGACGATAGAATAGAGATAGATTGGAGTCTGACTGATAGAACAGAGATAGATTGGAGAGGTGAGTCTGACTGATAGAATAGAGATAGATTGGAGAGGTGAGTCTGACTGATAGAACAGAGATAGATTGGAGTCTGACTGATAGAATAGAGATAGATTGGAGAGGTGAGTCTGACTGATAGAACAGAGATAGATTGGAGAGGTGAGTCTGACTGATAGAATAGAGATAGATTGGAGAGGTGAGTCTGACTGATAGAACAGAGATAGATTGGAGCGGTGAGTCTGACTGATAGAACAGAGATAGATTGGAGAGGTGAGTCTGACTGATAGAACAGAGATAGATTGGAGAGGTGAGTCTGACTGATACAATAGAGATAGATTGGAGAGGTGAGTCTGACTGATAGAACAGAGATAGATTGGAGAGGTGAGTCTGACTGATAGAACAGAGATAGATTGGAGTGGTGAGTCTGACTTATAGAATAGAGATAGATTGGAGAGGTGAGTGACTGATAGAATAGAGATAGATTGGAGAGGTGAGTCTGACTGATATAATAGAGATAGATTGGAGAGGTGAGTCTGACTGATAGAACAGAGACAGATTGGAGAGGTGAGTCTGACTGATAGAACAGAGATAGATTGGAGCGGTGAGTCTGACTGATAGAACAGAGATAGATTGGAGAGGTGAGTCTGACGATAGAATAGAGATAGATTGGAGCGGTGAGTCAAGTCTGACTGATAGAACAGAGATAGATTGGAGAGGTGAGTCTGACTGATAGAATAGAGATAGATTGGAGAGGTGAGTCTGACTGGTAGAACAGAGATAGATTGGAGTCTGACTGATAGAATAGAGATAGATTGGAGAGGTGAGTCTGACTGATAGAACAGAGATAGATTGGAGAGGTGAGTCTGACATAGAATAGAGATAGATTGGAGCGGTGAGTCTGACATAGAATAGAGATAGATTGGAATCTGACTGATAGAATAGAGATAGATTGGAGAAGTGAGTCTGAATGATAGAAAAGAGATAGATTGGAGAGGTGAGTCTGACATAGAATAGAGATAGATTGGAGTCTGACTGATAGAACAGAGATAGATTGGAGAGGTGAGTCTGACTGATAGAATAGAGATAGATTGGAGAGGTGAGTCTGACTGATAGAACAGAGATAGATTGGAGCGGTGAGTCTGACTGATAGAATAGAGAGAGATTGGAGCGGTGAGTCTGACTGATAGAATAGAGATAGATTGGAAAGGTGAGTCTGACTGATATAATAGAGATAGATTGGAGCGGTAGTCTGACTGATAGAATAGAGATAGATTGGAGAGGTGAGTCTGACTGATAGAATAGAGATAGATTGGAGCGGTGAGTCTGACTGATAGAACAGAGATAGATTGGAGAGGTGAGTCTGACTGATAGAATAGAGATAGATTGGAGTCTGACTGATAGAACAGAGATAGATGGAGAGGTGAATCTGATAGATAGAACAGAGATAGGATAGATTGGAGAGGTGAGTCTGACTGATAGAACAGAGATAGATTGGAGTCTGACTGATAGAACAGAGATAGATTGGAGCGGTGAGTCTGGCTGATAGAATAGAGATAGATTGGAGAGGTGAGTCTGACTGATAGAATAGAGATAGATTGGAGTCTGACTGATAGAATAGAGATAGATTGGAGAGGTGAGTCTGACTGATAGAATAGAGATAGATTGGAGAGGTGAGTCTGACTGATAGAATAGAGATAGATTGGAGAGGTGAGTCTGACTGATAGAATAGAGATAGATTGGAGTCTGACTGATAGAACAGAGATAGATTGGAGAGGTGAGTCTGACTGATAGAACAGAGATAGATTGGAGCAGTGAGTCTGACTGATAGAATAGAGATAGATTGGAGTCTGACTGATAGAACAGAGATAGATTGGAGCGGTGAGTCTGACTGATAGAATAGAGATAGATTGGAGAGGTGAGTCTGACTGATAGAGTAGAGATAGATTGGAGTCTGACTGATAGAATAGAGATAGATTGGAGAGGTGAGTCTGACTGATAGAATAGAGATAGATTGGAGAGGTGAGTCTGACTGATAGAACAGAGATAGATTGGAGCGGTGAGTCTGACTGATAGAATAGAGATAGATTGGAGAGGTGAGTGACTGATAGAATAGAGATAGATTGGAGAGGTGAGTCTGACTGATATAATAGAGATAGATTGGAGAGGTGAGTCTGACTGATAGAACAGAGACAGATTGGAGAGGTGAGTCTGACTGATAGAACAGAGATAGATTGGAGCGGTGAGTCTGACTGATAGAACAGAGATAGATTGGAGTAGTGAGTCTGACACAGAATAGAGAATAGATTGGAGCGGTGAGTCTGACGATAGAATAGAGATAGATTGGAGTCTGACTGATAGAACAGAGATAGATTGGAGAGGTGAGTCTGACGATAGAATAGAGATAGATTGAGGGGAGTCTGACTGATAGAATAGAGATAGATTGGAGAGGTGAGTCTGACTGATAGAATAGAGATAGATTGGAGAGGTGAGTCTGACTGGTAGAACAGAGATAGATTGGAGTCTGACTGATAGAATAGAGATAGATTGGAGAGGTGAGTCTGACTGATAGAACAGAGATAGATTGGAGAGGTGAGTCTGACTGATAGAATAGAGATAGATTGGAGAGGTGAGTCTGACTGATAGAATAGAGATAGATTGGAGCGGTGAGTCTGACTGATAGAATAGAGATAGATTGGAGAGGTGAGTGACTGATAGAATAGAGATAGATTGGAGAGGTGAGTCTGACTGATACAATAGAGATAGATTGGAGAGGTGAGTCTGACTGATAGAACAGAGATAGATTGGAGAGGTGAGTCTGACTGATAGAACAGAGATAGATTGGAGAGGTGAGTCTGACTTATAGAATAGAGATAGATTGGAGAGGTGAGTGACTGATAGAATAGAGATAGATTGGAGAGGTGAGTCTGACTGATATAATAGAGATAGATTGGAGAGGTGAGTCTGACTGATAGAACAGAGACAGATTGGAGAGGTGAGTCTGACTGATAGAACAGAGATAGATTGGAGCGGTGAGTCTGACTGATAGAACAGAGATAGATTGGAGAGGTGAGTCTGACATAGAATAGAGATTGATTGGAGCGGTGAGTCTGAAATAGAATAGAGATAGATTGGAGTCTGACTGATAGAACAGAGATAGATTGGAGAGGTGAGTCTGACTGATAGAATAGAGATAGATTGGAGTCTGACTGATAGAACAGAGATAGATTGGAGAGGTGAGTCTGACTGATAGAATAGAGATAGATTGGAGAGGTGAGTCTGACTGGTAGAACAGAGATAGATTGGAGTCTGACTGATAGAATAGAGATAGATTGGAGAGGTGAGTCTGACTGATAGAACAGAGATAGATTGGAGAGGTGAGTCTGACTGATAGAATAGAGATAGATTGGAGAGGTGAGTCTGACTGATAGAATAGAGATAGATTGGAGCGGTGAGTCTGACTGATAGAATAGAGATAGATTGGAGAGGTGAGTCTGACTGATAGAATAGAGATAGATTGGAGAGGTGAGTCTGACTGATAGAATAGAGATAGATTGGAGCGGTGAGTCTGACTGATAGAACAGAGATAGATTGAGGAGTCTGACTGATAGAATAGAGATAGATTGGAGAGGTAGAGTCTGACTGATAGAACAGAGATAGATTGGAGAGGTGAGTCTGACTGATAGAATAGAGATAGATTGGAGAGGTGAGTCTGACTGATAGAATAGAGATAGATTGGAGAGGTGAGTCTGACTGATAGAATAGAGATAGATTGGAGAGGTGAGTCTGACTGATAGAATAGAGATAGATTGGAGTCTGACTGATAGAACAGAGATAGATTGGAGAGGTGAGTCTGACTGATAGAATAGAGATAGATTGGAGAGGTGAGTCTGACTGATAGAATAGAGATAGATTGGAGCGGTGAGTCTGACTGATAGAATAGAGATAGATTGGAAAGGTGAGTCTGACTGATATAATAGAGATAGATTGGAGCAGTGAGTCTGACTGATAGAATAGAGATAGATTGGAGCGGTGAGTCTGACTGATAGAATAGAGATAGATTGGAGAGGTGAGTCTGACTGATAGAATAGAGATAGATTGGAGAGGTGAGTCTGACTGATAGAATAGAGATAGATTGGAGAGGTGAGTCTGACTGATAGAATAGAGATAGATTGGAGAGGTGAGTCTGACTGATAGAACAGAGATAGATTGGAGAGGTGAGTCTGACTGATAGAATAGAGATAGATTGGAGGTCTGACTGATAGAACAGAGATAGATTGGAGAGGTGAGTCTGACTGATAGAACAGAGATAGATTGGAGAGGTGAGTCTGACTGATAGAACAGAGATAGATTGGAGTCTGACTGATAGAACAGAGATAGATTGGAGCGGTGAGTCTGACTGATAGAATAGAGATAGATTGGAGAGGTGAGTCTGACTGATAGAACAGAGATAGATTGGAGTCTGACTGATAGAATAGAGATAGATTGGAGAGGTGAGTCTGACTGATAGAACAGAGATAGATTGGAGCGGTGAGTCTGACTGATAGAACAGAGATAGATTGGAGAGGTGAGTCTGACTGATAGAATAGAGATAGATTGGAGAGGTGAGTCTGACTGATAGAATAGAGATAGATTGGAGAGGTGAGTCTGACTGATAGAACAGAGATAGATTGGAGAGGTGAGTCTGACTGATAGAACAGAGATAGATTGGAGTCTGACTGATAGAACAGAGATAGATTGGAGAGGTGAGTCTGACATAGAATAGAGATAGATTGGAGTCTGACTGATAGAACAGAGATAGATTGGAGAGGTGAGTCTGACTGATAGAATAGAGATAGATTGGAGAGGTGAGTCTGACTGATAGAATAGAGATAGATTGGAGCGTGAGTCTGACTGATAGAACAGAGATAGATTGGAGAGGTGAGTCTGACTGATAGAACAGAGATAGATTGGAGAGGTGAGTCTGACTGATAGAATAGAGATAGATTGGAGAGGTGAGTCTGACTGATAGAATAGAGATAGATTGGAGAGGTGGAGTCTGACTGATAGAACAGAGATAGATTGGAGACGTGAGTCTGACTGATAGAACAGAGATAGATTGGAGAGTGAGTCTGACTGATAGAACAGAGATAGATTGGAGAGTGTGAGTCTGACTGATAGAACAGAGATAGATTGGAGAGGTGAGTCTGACATAGAACAGAGATAGATTGGAGTCTGACTGATAGAACAGAGATAGATTGGAGAGGTGAGTCTGACGATAGAACAGAGATAGATTGGAGTCTGACTGATAGAACAGAGATAGATTGGAGAGGTGAGTCTGACTGATAGAATAGAGATAGATTGGAGAGGTGAGTCTGACTGATAGAACAGAGATAGATTGGAGAGGGAGTCTGACTGATAGAACAGAGATAGATTGGAGAGGTGAGTCTGACTGATAGAACAGAGATAGATTGGAGAGGTGAGTCTGACTGATAGAACAGAGATAGATTGGAGAGGTGGAGTCCGACTGATAGAACAGAGATAGATTGGAGAGGTGAGTCTGACTGATAGAACAGAGATAGATTGGAGAGGTGAGTCTGACTGATAGAACAGAGATAGATTGGAGAGGTGAGTCTGACTGATAGAATAGAGATAGATTGGAGAGGTGAGTCTGACTGATAGAACAGAGATAGATTGGAGAGGTGAGTCTGACTGATAGAACAGAGATAGATTGGAGAGGTGAGTCTGACTGATAGAACAGAGATAGATTGGAGAGGTGAGTCTGACGATAGAACAGAGATAGATTGGAGAGGTGAGTCTGACTGATAGAACAGAGATAGATTGGAGAGGTGAGTCTGACTGATAGAACAGAGATAGATTGGAGAGGTGAGTCTGACATAGAATAGAGATAGATTGGAGTCTGACTGATAGAACAGAGATAGATTGGAGAGGTGAGTCTGACTGATAGAACAGAGATAGATTGGAGAGGTGAGTCTGACTGGTAGAACAGAGATAGATTGGAGTCTGACTGATAGAATAGAGATAGATTGGAGAGGTGAGTCTGACTGATAGAACAGAGATAGATTGGAGAGGTGAGTCTGACTGATAGAATAGAGATAGATTGGAGAGGTGAGTCTGACTGATAGAATAGAGATAGATTGGAGCGGTGAGTCTGACTGATAGAACAGAGATAGATTGGAGAGGTGAGTCTGACTGATAGAACAGAGATAGATTGGAGAGGTGAGTCTGACTGATAGAACAGAGATAGATTGGAGAGGTGAGTCTGACTGATAGAACAGAGATAGATTGGAGTCGACTGATAGATTGGAGAGGTGAGTCTGACTGATAGAACAGAGATAGATTGGAGAGGTGAGTCTGACTGATAGAATAGAGATAGATTGGAGAGGTGAGTCTGACTGATAGAACAGAGATAGATTGGAGAGGTGAGTCTGACTGATAGAATAGAGATAGATTGGAGAGGTGAGTCTGACTGATAGAATAGAGATAGATTGGAGTCTGACTGATAGAACAGAGATAGATTGGAGAGGTGAGTCTGACTGATAGAACAGAGATAGATTGGAGCGGTGAGTCTGACTGATAGAACAGAGATAGATTGGAGGTGAGTCTGACTGATAGAACAGAGATAGATTGGAGCGGTGAGTCTGACTGATAGAACAGAGATAGATTGGAGAGGTGAGTCTGACTGATAGAATAGAGATAGATTGGGGGAGTCTGACTGATAGAACAGAGATAGATTGGAGAGGTGAGTCTGACTGATAGAACAGAGATAGATTGGAGAGGTGAGTCTGACTGATAGAACAGAGATAGATTGGAGAGGTGAGTCTGACTGACAGAACAGAGATAGATTGGAGAGGTGAGTCTGACTGATAGAATAGAGATAGATTGGAGAGGTGAGTCTGACTGATAGAACAGAGATAGATTGGAGAGGTGAGTCTGACTGATAGAATAGAGATAGATTGGAGTCTGACTGATAGAATAGAGATAGATTGGAGAGGTGAGTCTGACATAGAATAGAGATAGATTGGAGTCTGACTGATAGAACAGAGATAGATTGGAGAGGTGAGTCTGACTGATAGAACAGAGATAGATTGGAGAGGTGAGTCTGACTGATAGAACAGAGATAGATTGGAGCGGTGAGTCTGACTGATAGAACAGAGATAGATTGGAGCGGTGAGTCTGACTGATAGAACAGAGATAGATTGGAGAGGTGAGTCTGACTGATAGAATAGAGATAGATTGGAGCGGTGAGTCTGACTGATAGAACAGAGATAGATTGAGAGGTGAGTCTGACTGATAGAACAGAGATAGATTGGAGCGGTGAGTCTGACTGATAGAACAGAGATAGATTGGAGAGGTGAGTCTGACTGATAGAATAGAGATAGATTGGGAGTCTGACTGATAGAACAGAGATAGATTGGAGAGGTGAATCTGACAGATAGAAACAGAGATAGATTGGAGAGTGTGAGTCTGACTGATAGAACAGAGACAGATTGGAGTCTGACCGATAGAACAGAGACAGATTGGAGAGGTGAGTCTGGCTGATAGAACAGAGATAGATTGGAGAGGTGAGTCTGACTGATAGAATAGAGATAGATTGGAGTCTGACTGATAGAACAGAGATAGATTGGAGAGGTGAGTCTGACTGATAGAACAGAGATAGATTGGAGAGGTGAGTCTGACTGATAGAACAGAGATAGATTGGAGAGGTGAGTCTGACTGATAGAACAGAGATAGATTGGAGTCTGACTGATAGAACAGAGATAGATTGGAGAGGTGAGTCTGACTGATAGAACAGAGATAGATTGGAGCAGTGAGTCTGACATAGAATAGAGATAGATTGGAGTCTGACTGATAGAACAGAGATAGATTGGAGAGGTGAGTCTGACATAGAATAGAGATAGATTGGAGTCTGACTGATAGAACAGAGATAGATTGGAGAGGTGAGTCTGACTGATAGAACAGAGATAGATTGGAGAGGTGAGTCTGACTGATAGAACAGAGATAGATTGGAGTCTGACTGATAGAACAGAGATAGATTGGAGAGGTGAGTCTGACTGATAGAACAGAGATAGATTGGAGAGGTGAGTCTGACTGATAGAACAGAGATAGATTGGAGAGGTGAGTCTGACTGATAGAATAGAGATAGATTGGAGCGGTGAGTCTGACTGATAGAATAGAGATAGATTGGAGTGGTGAGTCTGACTAATAGAACAGAGATAGATTGGAGAGGGAGTCTGACTGATAGAACAGAGATAGATTGGAGAGGTGAGTCTGACTGATAGAACAGAGATAGATTGGAGAGGTGAGTCTGACTGATAGAACAGAGACAGATTGGAGAGGTGAGTCTGACTGATATAACAGAGGTAGATTGGAGCGGTGAGTCTGACTGATAGAACAGAGATAGATTGGAGAGGTGAGTCTGACTGATAGAACAGAGATAGATTGGAGCGGTGAGTCTGACTGATAGAACAGAGATAGATTGGAGAGGTGAGTCTGACTGATAGAATAGAGATAGATTGGTGAGTCTGACTGATAGAACAGAGATAGATTGGAGAGGTGAGTCTGACTAGATAGAACAGAGACTAGATTGGAGCGGTGAGTCTGACTGATAGAACAGAGATAGATTGGAGTCTGACTGATAGAACAGAGATAGATTGGAGCGGTGAGTCTGACTGATAGAACAGAGATAGATTGGAGAGGAGTCTGACTGATAGAATAGAGATAGATTGGAGTCTGACTGATAGAACAGAGATAGATTGGAGAGGTGAGTCTGACTGATAGAATAGAGATAGATTGGAGAGGTGAGTCTGACTGATAGAACAGAGATAGATTGGAGGGAGTCTGACTGATAGAACAGAGATAGATTGGAGAGGTGAGTCTGACTGATAGAACAGAGATAGATTGGAGAGTGAGTCTGACGATAGAACAGAGATAGATTGGAGTCTGACTGATAGAACAGAGATAGATTGGAGAGGTGAGTCTGACATAGAATAGAGATAGATTGGGGGAGTCTGACTGATAGAACAGAGATAGATTGGAGAGGTGAGTCTGACTGATAGAATAGAGATAGATTGGAGAGGTGAGTCTGACTGATAGAACAGAGATAGATTGGAGTCTGACTGATAGAACAGAGATAGATTGGAGAGGTGAGTCTGACCGATAGAACAGAGATAGATTGGAGAGGTGAGTCTGACTGATAGAATAGAGATAGATTGGAGGTGAGTCTGACTGATAGAACAGAGATAGATTGGAGCGGTGAGTCTGACTGATAGAACAGAGATAGATTGGAGAGGTGAGTCTGACTGATAGAATAGAGATAGATTGGAGAGGTGAGTCTGACTGATAGAACAGAGATAGATTGGAGAGTGAGTCTGACTGATAGAACAGAGATAGATTGGAGAGTGAGTCTGACTGATAGAACAGAGATAGATTGGAGAGGTGAGTCTGACTGATAGAATAGAGACAGATTGGAGAGGTGAGTCTGACTGATAGAACAGAGATAGATTGGAGAGTGAGTCTGACTGATAGAACAGAGATAGATTGGAGAGGTGAGTCTGACTGATAGAACAGAGATAGATTGGAGAGGTGAGTCTGACTGATAGAACAGAGATAGATTGGAGCGGTGAGTCTGACTGATAGAACAGAGATAGATTGGAGAGGTGAGTCTGACGATAGAATAGAGATAGATTGGAGAGGTGAGTCTGACAATAGAACAGAGATAGATTGGGAGTCTGACTGATAGAACAGAGATAGATTGGAGAGGTGAGTCTGACATAGAATAGAGATAGATTGGAGTCTGACTGATAGAACAGAGATAGATTGGAGAGGTGAGTCTGACTGATAGAATAGAGATAGATTGGAGAGGTGAGTCTGACTGGTAGAACAGAGATAGATTGGAGTCTGACTGATAGAATAGAGATAGATTGGAGAGGTGAGTCTGACTGATAGAACAGAGATAGATTGGAGAGGTGAGTCTGACGACAGAACAGAGATAGATTGGAGAGTGAGTCTGACGATAGAATAGAGATAGATTGGAGTCTGACTGATAGAACAGAGATAGATTGGAGAAGTGAGTCTGACTGATAGAAAAGAGATAGATTGGAGAGGTGAGTCTGACATAGAATAGAGATAGATTGGAGTCTGACTGATAGAACAGAGATAGATTGGAGAGGTGAGTCTGACTGACAGAATAGAGATAGATTGGAGAGGTGAGTCTGACTGATAGAACAGAGATAGATTGGAGCGGTGAGTCTGACTGATAGAACAGAGATAGATTGGAGAGGTGAGTCTGACTGATAGAACAGAGACAGATTGGAAAGGTGAGTCTGACTGATAGAACAGAGATAGATTGGAGCGGTAGTCTGACTGATAGAATAGAGATAGATTGGAGAGGTGAGTCTGACTGATAGAATAGAGATAGATTGGAGCGGTGAGTCTGACTGATAGAACAGAGATAGATTGGAGAGGTGAGTCTGACTGATAGAATAGAGATAGATTGGGAGTCTGACTGATAGAACAGAGATAGATTGGAGAGGTGAGTCTGACAGATAGAACAGAGATAGACAGATTGGAGCGGTGAGTCTGACTGATAGAACAGAGATAGATTGTGAGTCTGACCGATAGAACAGAGATAGATTGGAGCGGTGAGTCTGGCTGATAGAATAGAGATAGATTGGAGAGGTGAGTCTGACTGATAGAACAGAGATAGATTGGTGAGTCTGACTGATAGAATAGAGATAGATTGGAGAGGTGAGTCTGACTGATAGAACAGAGATAGATTGGAGAGGTGAGTCTGACTGATAGAACAGAGATAGATTGGAGAGGTGAGTCTGACTGATAGAATAGAGATAGATTGGAGTCTGACTGATAGAACAGAGATAGATTGGAGAGGTGAGTCTGACTGATAGAACAGAGATAGATTGGAGCGGTGAGTCTGACTGATAGAATAGAGATAGATTGGAGTCTGACTGATAGAACAGAGACAGATTGGAGCAGTGAGTCTGACTGATAGAATAGAGATAGATTGGAGAGGTGAGTCTGACTGATAGAGTAGAGATAGATTGGAGTCTGACTGATAGAAACAGAGATAGATTGGAGAGGTGAGTCTGACTGATAGAATAGAGATAGATTGGAGAGGTGAGTCTGACTGATAGAACAGAGATCGATTGGAGCGGTGAGTCTGACTGATAGAATAGAGATAGATTGGAGAGGTGAGTCTGACTGATAGAATAGAGATAGATTGGAGAGGTGAGTCTGACTGATAGAATAGAGATAGATTGGAGAGGTGAGTCTGACTGATAGAACAGAGATAGATTGGAGAGGTGAGTCTGACTGATAGAACAGAGATAGATTGGAGAGGTGAGTCTGACTGATAGAACAGAGATAGATTGGAGAGGTGAGTCTGACTGATAGAACAGAGATAGATTGGAGAGGTGAGTCTGACTGATAGAATAGAGATAGATTGGAGAGGAGTCTGACTGATAGAACAGAGACAGATTGGAGAGGTGAGTCTGACTGATAGAACAGAGATAGATTGAGGTGAGTTGACTGATAGAACACAGATGATGGAGTGAGTCTGACATAGAATAGAGAATGATTGGAGCGGTGAGTCTGACATAGAACAGAGATAGATTGGAGTCTGACTGATAGAACAGAGATAGATTGGAGAGGTGAGTCTGACGATAGAACAGAGATAGATTGGGAGTCTGACTGATAGAACAGAGATAGATTGGAGAGGTGAGTCTGACTGATAGAATAGAGATAGATTGGAGAGGTGAGTCTGACTGGTAGAACAGAGATAGATTGGAGTCTGACTGATAGAATAGAGATAGATTGGAGAGGTGAGTCTGACTGATAGAACAGAGACAGATTGGAGAGGTGAGTCTGACTGATAGAATAGAGATAGATTGGAGAGGTGAGTCTGACTGATAGAACAGAGATAGATTGGAGCGGTGAGTCTGACTGATAGAACAGAGATAGATTGGAGAGGTGAGTCTCGACTGATAGAATAGAGATAGATTGGAGAGTGAGTCTGACTGATAGAACAGAGATAGATTGGAGAGGTGAGTCTGACTGATAGAACAGAGATAGATTGGAGAGGTGAGTCTGACTGATAGAACAGAGACAGATTGGAGAGGTGAGTCTGACTTATAGAACAGAGATAGATTGGAGAGGTGAGTCGACTGATAGAACAGAGATAGATTGGAGAGGTGAGTCTGACTGATAGAATAGAGATAGATTGGAGAGGTGAGTCTGACTGATAGAACAGAGACAGATTGGAGAGGTGAGTCTGACTGATAGAACAGAGATAGATTGGAGCGGTGAGTCTGACTGATAGAACAGAGATAGATTGGAGAGGTGAGTCTGACGATAGAACAGAGATTGATTGGAGCGGTGAGTCTGAAATAGAATAGAGATAGATTGGAGTCTGACTGATAGAACAGAGATAGATTGGAGAGGTGAGTCTGACTGATAGAATAGAGATAGATTGGAGAGGTGAGTCTGACTGGTAGAACAGAGATAGATTGGAGTCTGACTGATAGAATAGAGATAGATTGGAGAGGTGAGTCTGACTGATAGAACAGAGATAGATTGGAGAGGTGAGTCTGACATAGAATAGAGATAGATTGGAGCGGTGAGTCTGACATAGAATAGAGATAGATTGGAAGTCTGACTGATAGAACAGAGATAGATTGGAGAAGTGAGTCTGAATGATAGAAAAGAGATAGATTGGAGAGTGAGTCTGACATAGAATAGAGAGATAGATTGGAGTCTGACTGATAGAACAGAGATAGATTGGAGAGGTGAGTCTGACTGATAGAATAGAGATAGATAGGAGAGGTGAGTCTGACTGATAGAACAGAGATAGATTGGAGCGGTGAGTCTGACTGATAGAATAGAGATAGATTGGAGCGGTGAGTCTGACTGATAGAAACAGAGATAGATTGGAGAGGTGAGTCTGACTGATAGAACAGAGATAGATTGGAGCGGTGAGTCTGACTGATAGAATAGAGATAGATTGGAGAGGTGAGTCTGACTGATAGAACAGAGATAGATTGGAGCGGTGAGTCTGACTGATAGAACAGAGATAGATTGGAGAGGTGAGTCTGACTGATAGAATAGAGATAGATTGGAGTCTGACTGATAGAACAGAGATAGATTGGAGAGGTGAATCTGACAGATAGAACAGAGATAGGATAGATTGGAGCGGTGAGTCTGACTGATAGAACAGAGATAGATTGGAGTCTGACTGATAGAACAGAGATAGATTGGAGCGGTGAGTCTGGCTGATAGAATAGAGATAGATTGGAGAGGTGAGTCTAACTGATAGAATAGAGATAGATTGGAGTCTGACTGATAGAACAGAGATAGATTGGAGAGGTGAGTCTGACTGATAGAACAGAGATAGATTGGAGAGGTGAGTCTGACTGATAGAACAGAGATAGATTGGAGAGGTGAGTCTGACTGATAGAACAGAGATAGATTGGAGTCTGACTGATAGAACAGAGATAGATTGGAGAGGTGAGTCTGACTGATAGAACAGAGATAGATTGGAGCAGTGAGTCTGACTGATAGAATAGAGATAGATTGGAGTCTGACTGATAGAACAGAGATAGATTGGAGCGGTGAGTCTGACTGATAGAATAGAGATAGATTGGAGAGGTGAGTCTGACTGATAGAATAGAGATAGATTGGAGTCTGACTGATAGAACAGAGATAGATTGGAGAGGTGAGTCTGACTGATAGAACAGAGATAGATTGGAGAGGTGAGTCTGACTGATAGAACAGAGATAGATTGGAGCGGTGAGTCTGACTGATAGAATAGAGATAGATTGGAGAGGTGAGTGACTGATAGAATAGAAATAGATTGGAGAGGTGAGTCTGACTGATATAACAGAGATAGATTGGAGAGGTGAGTCTGACTGATAGAACAGAGACAGATTGGAGAGGTGAGTCTGACTGATAGAACAGAGATAGATTGGAGCGGTGAGTCTGACTGATAGAACAGAGATAGATTGGAGAGGTGAGTCTGACATAGAATAGAGATTGATTGGAGCGGTGAGTCTGACGATAGAACAGAGATAGATTGGAGTCAGACTGATAGAACAGAGATAGATTGGAGAGGTGAGTCTGACATAGAATAGAGATAGATTGGAGTCTGACTGATAGAACAGAGATAGATTGGAGAGGTGAGTCTGACTGATAGAATAGAGATAGATTGGAGAGGTGAGTCTGACTGGTAGAACAGAGATAGATTGGAGTCTGACTGATAGAACAGAGATAGATTGGAGAGGTGAGTCTGACTGATAGAACAGAGATAGATTGGAGAGGTGAGTCTGACTGATAGAATAGAGATAGATAGGAGAGGTGAGTCTGACTGATAGAATAGAGATAGATTGGAGCGGTGAGTCTGACTGATAGAATAGAGATAGATTGGAGAGTTGAGTCTGACTGATAGAATAGAGATAGATTGGAGAGGTGAGTCTGACTGATACAATAGAGATAGATTGGAGAGGTGAGTCTGACTGATAGAACAGAGATAGATTGGAGAGGTGAGTCTGACTGATAGAACAGAGATAGATTGGAGAGGTGAGTCTGACTTATAGAATAGAGATAGATTGGAGAGGTGAGTCTGACTGATAGAATAGAGATAGATTGGAGAGGTGAGTCTGACTGATAGAACAGAGATAGATTGGAGAGGTGAGTCTGACTGATAGAACAGAGACAGATTGGAGAGGTGAGTCTGACTGATATAACAGAGGTAGATTGGAGCGGTGAGTCTGACTGATAGAACAGAGATAGATTGGAGAGGTGAGTCTGACAGAATAGAGATTGATTGGAGCGGTGAGTCTGAAATAGAATAGAGATAGATTTGAGTCTGACTGATAGAACAGAGATAGATTGGAGAGGTGAGTCTGACATAGAATAGAGATAGATTGGAGTCTGACTGATAGAACAGAGATAGATTGGAGAGGTGAGTCTGACTGATAGAATAGAGATAGATTGGAGAGGTGAGTCTGACTGGTAGAACAGAGATAGATTGGAGTCTGACTGATAGAATAGAGATAGATTGGAGAGGTGAGTCTGACTGATAGAACAGAGATAGATTGGAGAGGTGAGTCTGACTGATAGAACAGAGATAGATTGGAGAGGTGAGTCTGACTGATAGAACAGAGATAGATTGGGCGGTGAGTCTGACTGATAGAATAGAGATAGATTGGAGAGGTGAGTCTGACATAGAATAGAGATAGATTGGAGAGGTGAGTCTGACTGATAGAATAGAGATAGATTGGAGTCTGACTGATAGAACAGAGATAGATTGGAGAGGTGAGTCTGACTGATAGAACAGAGATAGATTGGAGAGGTGAGTCCGACTGATAGAACAGAGATAGATTGGAGAGGTGAGTCTGACTGATAGAATAGAGATAGATTGGAGCGGTGAGTCTGACTGATAGAACAGAGATAGATTGGAGAGTGTGAGTCTGACTGATAGAATAGAGATAGAGTGGAGAGGTGAGTCTGACTGATAGAATAGAGATAGATTGGAGAGGTGAGTCTGACTGATAGAACAGAGATAGATTGGAGAGGTGAGTCTGACTGATAGAACAGAGATAGATTGGAGAGGTGAGTCTGACTGATAGAATAGAGATAGATTGGGAGGTGAGTCTGACTGATAGAATAGAGATAGATTGGAGAGGTGAGTCTGACTGATAAATAGAGATAGATTGGAGAGGTGAGTCTGACTGATAGAACAGAGACAGATTGGAGAGGTGAGTCTGACTGATAGAACAGAGATAGATTGGAGCGTGAGTCTGACTGATAGAACAGAGATAGATTGGAGAGGTGAGTCTGACAGAATAGAGATAGATTGGAGCGGTGAGTCTGACAGATAGAATAGAGATAGATTGTGAGTCTGACTGATAGAACAGAGATAGATTGGAGAGGTGAGTCTGACGATAGAATAGAGATAGAGTGGAGTCTGACTGATAGAACAGAGATAGATTGGAGAGGTGAGTCTGACTGATAGAATAGAGATAGATTGGAGAGGTGAGTCTGACTGATAGAACAGAGATAGAGTGGAGTCTGACTGATAGAATAGAGATAGATTGGAGAGGTGAGTCTGACTGATAGAACAGAGATAGATTGGAGAGGTGAGTCTGACTGATAGAACAGAGATAGATTGGAGAGGTGAGTCTGACTGATAGAATAGAGATAGATTGGAGAGGTGAGTCTGACTGATAGAATAGAGATAGATTGGAGAGGTGAGTCTGACTGATAGAATAGAGATAGATTGGAGAGGTGAGTCTGACTGATAGAACAGAGATAGATTGGAGCGGTGAGTCTGACTGATAGAACAGAGATAGATTGGAGAGGTGAGTCTGACAGAATAGAGATAGATTGGAGCGGTGAGTCTGAGATAGAATAGAGATAGATTGTGAGTCTGACTGATAGAACAGAGATAGATTGAGAGGTGAGTCTGACGATAGAATAGAGATAGATTGGAGTCTGACTGATAGAACAGAGATAGATTGGAGAGGTGAGTCTGACTGATAGAATAGAGATAGATTGGAGAGGTGAGTCTGACTGATAGAACAGAGATAGATTGGGGTGAGTCTGACTGATAGAATAGAGATAGATTGGAGAGGTGAGTCTGACTGATAGAACAGAGATAGATTGGAGAGGTGAGTCTGACTGATAGAACAGAGATAGATTGGAGAGGTGAGTCTGACTGATAGAATAGAGATAGATTGGAGCAGTGAGTCTGACTGATAGAATAGAGATAGATTGGAGAGGTGAGTCTGACTGATAGAACAGAGATAGATTGGAGCGGTGAGTCTGACTGATAGAATAGAGATAGATTGGAGCGGTGAGTCTGACTGATAGAACAGAGATAGATTGGAGTACTGACTGATAGAACAGAGATAGATTGGAGAGGTGAGTCTGACTGATAGAACAGAGATAGATTGGAGAGGTGAGTCTGACTGATAGAATAGAGATAGATTGGAGAGGTGAGTCTGACTGATAGAATAGAGATAGATTGGAGAGGTGAGTCTGACTGATAGAACAGAGATAGATTGGAGAGGTGAGTCTGACTGATAGAATAGAGATAGATTGGAGTCTGACTGATAGAACAGAGATAGATTGGAGAGGTGAGTCTGACTGATAGAATAGAGATAGATTGGAGAGGTGAGTCTGACTGATAGAACAGAGATAGATTGGAGCGTTGAGTCTGACTGATAGAATAGAGATAGATTGGAGAGGTGAGTCCGACTGATAGAACAGAGATAGATTGGAGCAGTGAGTCTGACTGATAGAATAGAGATAGATTGGAGTGGTGAGTCTGACTGATAGAACAGAGATAGATT
This sequence comes from Salmo salar, assembly GCF_905237065.1. Classification (NCBI taxonomy): domain Eukaryota; kingdom Metazoa; phylum Chordata; class Actinopteri; order Salmoniformes; family Salmonidae; genus Salmo; species Salmo salar. The sequence continues at coordinate 28,005 of NW_025550757.1, forward strand.
GGAGAGGTGAGTCTGACTGATAGAATAGAGATAGATTGGAGAGGTGAGTCTGACTGATAGAATAGAGATAGATTGGAGAGGTGAGTCTGACTGATAGAATAGAGATAGATTGGAGAGGTGAGTCTGACGATAGAACAGAGATAGATTGGAGAGGTGAGTCTGACTGATAGAATAGAGATAGATTGGAGTCTGACTGATAGAACAGAGATAGATTGGAGAGGTGAGTCTGACTGATAGAACAGAGATAGATTGGAGGTGAGTCTGACTGATAGAATAGAGATAGATTGGAGTCTGACTGATAGAACAGAGATAGATTGGAGCGGTGAGTCTGACTGATAGAATAGAGATAGATTGGAGAGGTGAGTCTGACTGATAGAATAGAGATAGATTGGAGTCTGACTGATAGAATAGAGATAGATTGGAGAGGTGAGTCTGACTGATAGAACAGAGATAGATTGGAGCGGTGAGTCTGACTGATAGAATAGAGATAGATTGGAAGGTGAGTGACTGATAGAATAGAGATAGATTGGAGAGGTGAGTCTGACTGATAGAATAGAGATAGATTGGAGAGGTGAGTCTGACTGATAGAACAGAGATAGATTGGAGAGGTGAGTCTGACTGATAGAATAGAGATAGATTGGAGTCTTACGGTAGAACAGAGATAGATTGGAGAGTTGAGTCTGACATAGAATAGAGATAGATTGGAGTCTGACTGATAGAACAGAGATAGATTGGAGAGGTGAGTCTGACTGATAGAATAGAGATAGATTGGAGAGGTAAGTCTGACTGATAGAACAGAGATAGATTGGAGCGGTGAGTCTGACTGATAGAACAGAGATAGATTGGAGCGGTGAGTCTGACTGATAGAATAGAGATAGATTGGAGAGGTGAGTGACTGATAGAATAGAAATAGATTGGAGAGGTGAGTCTGACTGATAGAATAGAGATAGATTGGAGAGGTGAGTCTGACTGATAGAACAGAGACAGATTGGAGAGGTGAGTCTGACTGATAGAACAGAGATAGAGTGGAGCGGTGAGTCTGACTGATAGAACAGAGATAGATTGGAGCAGTGAGTCTGACGATAGAATAGAGATTGATTGGAGCGGTGAGTCTGACATAGAATAGAGATAGATTGGAGTCTGACTGATAGAACAGAGATAGATTGGAGAGGTGAGTCTGACATAGAATAGAGATAGATTGGGGGAGTCTGACTGATAGAACAGAGATAGATTGGAGAGGTGAGTCTGACTGATAGAATAGAGATAGATTGGAGAGGTGAGTCTGACTGGTAGAACAGAGATAGATTGGAGTCTGACTGATAGAACAGAGATAGATTGGAGAGGTGAGTCTGACTGATAGAATAGAGATAGATTGGAGCGGTGAGTCTGACTGATAGAATAGAGATAGATTGGAGAGGTGAGTCTGACTGATAGAATAGAGATAGATTGGAGAGGTGAGTCTGACTGATACAATAGAGATAGATTGGAGAGGTGAGTCTGACTGATAGAACAGAGATAGATTGGAGAGGTGAGTCTGACTGATAGAACAGAGATAGATTGGAGAGGTGAGTCTGACTGATAGAATAGAGATAGATTGGAGAGGTGAGTGACTGATAGAATAGAGATAGATTGGAGAGGTGAGTCTGACTGATAGAATAGAGATAGATTGGAGAGGTGAGTCTGACTGATAGAACAGAGACAGATTGGAGAGGTGAGTCTGACTGATAGAACAGAGATAGATTGGAGCGGTGAGTCTGACTGATAGAACAGAGATAGATTGGAGAGGTGAGTCTGACTAGAACAGAGATTGATTGGAGCGGTGAGTCTGAAATAGAATAGAGATAGATTGGAGTCTGACTGATAGAACAGAGATAGATTGGAGAGTGAGTCTGACGATAGAATAGAGATAGATTGGGGAGTCTGACTGATAGAACAGAGATAGATTGGAGAGGTGAGTCTGACTGATAGAATAGAGATAGATTGGAGTGGTGAGTCTGACTGATAGAACAGAGATAGATTGGAGTCTGACTGATAGAATAGAGATAGATTGGAGAGGTGAGTCTGACTGATAGAACAGAGATAGATTGGAGAGGTGAGTCTGACTGATAGAACAGAGATAGATTGGAGAGGTGAGTCTGACTGATAGAACAGAGATAGAGTGGAGCGGTGAGTCTGACTGATAGAATAGAGATAGATTGGAGAGGTGAGTCTGACTGATAGAATAGAGATAGATTGGAGAGGTGAGTCTGACTGATAGAATAGAGATAGATTGGAGCGGTGAGTCTGACTGATAGAACAGAGATAGATTGGAGTCTGACTGATAGATTGGAGAGGTGAGTCTGACTGATAGAACAGAGATAGATTGGAGAGGTGAGTCTGACTGATAGAATAGAGATAGATTGGAGAGGTGAGTCTGACTGATAGAATAGAGATAGATTGGAGAGGTGAGTCTGACATAGAATAGAGATAGATTGGAGAGGTGAGTCTGACTGATAGAATAGAGATAGATTGGAGTCTGACTGATAGAACAGAGATAGATTGGAGAGGTGAGTCTGACTGATAGAACAGAGATAGATTGGAGCGGTGAGTCTGACTGATAGAATAGAGATAGATTGGAGTCTGACTGATAGAACAGAGATAGATTGGAGCGGTGAGTCTGACTGATAGAATAGAGATAGATTGGAGAGGTGAGTCTGACTGATAGAATAGAGATAGATTGGAGTCTGACTGATAGAATAGAGATAGATTGGAGAGGTGAGTCTGACTGATAGAACAGAGATAGATTGGAGCGGTGAGTCTGACTGATAGAATAGAGATAGATTGGAGAGGTGAGCTGACTGATAGAACAGAGATAGATTGGAGAGGTGAGTCTGACTGATATAATAGAGATAGATTGGAGAGGTGAGTCTGACTGATAGAACAGAGACAGATTGGAGAGGTGAAGTCCGACTGATAGAACAGAGATAGATTGGAGCGGTGAGTCTGACTGATAGAACAGAGATAGATTGGAGAGGTGAGTCTGACAGAATAGAGATAGATTGGAGCGGTGAGTCTGAAATAGAATAGAGATAGATTGGAGTCTGACTGATAGAACAGAGATAGATTGGAGAGGTGAGTCTGACATAGAATAGAGAGATGAGATTGGAGTCTGACTGATAGAACAGAGATAGATTGGAGAGGTGAGTCTGACTGATAGAATAGAGATAGATTGGAGAGGTGAGTCTGACTGGTAGAACAGAGATAGATTGGAGAGTCTGACTGATAGAACAGAGATAGATTGGAGAGGTGAGTCTGACTGATAGAACAGAGATAGATTGGAGAGGTGAGTCTGACTGATAGAATAGAGATAGATTGGAGAGGTGAGTCTGACTGATAGAATAGAGATAGATTGGACGGTGAGTCTGACTGATAGAACAGAGATAGATTGGAGAGGTGAGTCTGACTGATAGAATAGAGATAGATTGGAGAGGTGAGTCTGACTGATAGAATAGAGATAGATTGGAGCGGTGAGTCTGACTGATAGAACAGAGATAGATTGAGTCTGACTGATAGATTGGAGAGGTGAGTCTGACTGATAGAACAGAGATAGATTGGAGAGGTGAGTCTGACTGATAGAACAGAGATAGATTGGAGAGGTGAGTCTGACTGATAGAATAGAGATAGATTGGAGAGGTGAGTCTGACATAGAATAGAGATAGATTGGAGAGGTGAGTCTGACGATAGAATAGAGATAGATTGGGAGTCTGACTGATAGAACAGAGATAGATTGGAGAGGTGAGTCTGACGATAGAACAGAGATGGATTGGAGCGGTGAGTCTGACTGATAGAATAGAGATAGTTTGGAGTCTGACTGATAGAACAGAGATAGAGTGGAGCGGTGAGTCTGACTGATAGAATAGAGATAGATTGGAGAGGTGAGTCTGACTGATAGAATAGAGATAGATTGGAAGTCTGACTGATAGAATAGAGATAGATTGGAGAGGTGAGTCCGACTGATAGAACAGAGATAGATTGGAGCGGTGAGTCTGACTGATAGAATAGAGATAGATTGGAGAGGTGAGTCTGACTGATAGAACAGAGATAGATTGGAGAGGTGAGTCTGACTGATATAATAGAGATAGATTGGAGAGGTGAGTCTGACTGATAGAACAGAGATAGATTGGAGGGTGAGTCTGACTGATAGAACAGAGATAGATTGGAGTCTTACTTGTAGAATAGAGATAGATTGGAGAGTTGAGTCTGACATAGAATAGAGATAGATTGGAGTCTGACTGATAGAACAGAGATAGATTGGAGAGGTGAGTCTGACTGATAGAATAGAGATAGATTGGAGAGGTGAGTCTGACTGATAGAACAGAGATAGATTGGAGCGGTGAGTCTGACTGATAGAATAGAGATAGATTGGAGCGGTGAGTCTGACTGATAGAATAGAGATAGATTGGAAAGGTGAGTGTGACTGATATAATAGAGATAGATTGGAGCGGTGAGTCTGACTGATAGAATAGAGATAGATTGGAGAGGTGAGTCTGACTGATAGAACAGAGATAGATTGGAGAGGTGAGTCTGACTGATAGAATAGAGATAGATTGGAGAGGTGAGTCTGACTGATAGAACAGAGATAGATTGGAGAGGTGAGTCTGACTGATAGAACAGAGATAGATTGGAGCGGTGAGTCTGACTGATAGAATAGAGATAGATTGGAAAGGTGAGTCTGACTGATATAATAGAGATAGATTGGAGCAGTGAGTCTGACTGATAGAATAGAGATAGATTGGAGAGGTGAGTCTGACTGATAGAACAGAGATAGATTGGAGAGGTGAGTCTGACTGATAGAACAGAGATAGATTGGAGAGGTGAGTCTGACTGATAGAACAGAGATAGATTGGAGAGGTGAGTCTGACTGATAGAACAGAGATAGATTGGAGAGGTGAGTCTGACTGATAGAACAGAGATAGAGTGGAGCGGTGAGTCTGACTGATAGAACAGAGATAGATTGGAGAGGTGAGTCTGACATAGAATAGAGATAGATTGGAGCGGTGAGTCTGACATAGAACAGAGATAGATTGGAGAGGTGAGTCTGACATAGAATAGAGATAGATTGGAGCGGTGAGTCTGACTGATAGAATAGAGATAGATTGGAGAGGTGAGTGACTGATAGAATAGAGATAGAGTGGAGAGGTGAGTCTGACTGATAGAATAGAGATAGAGTGGAGAGGTGAGTCTGACTGATAGAACAGAGATAGATTGGAGAGGTGAGTCTGACTGATATAACAGAGATAGATTGGAGCGGTGAGTCTGACTGATAGAATAGAGATAGATTGGAGAAGTGAGTCTGAATGATAGAAAAGAGATAGATTGGAGAGGTGAGTCTGACATAGAATAGAGATAGATTGGAGTCTGACTGATAGAACAGAGATAGATTGGAGAGGTGAGTCTGACTGATAGAATAGAGATAGATTGGAGAGGTGAGTCTGACTGATAGAACAGAGATAGATTGGAGCGGTGAGTCTAAATGATAGAATAGAGAGAGATTGGAGCGGTGAGTCTGACTGATAGAATAGAGATAGATTGGAAAGGTGAGTCTGACTGATAGAATAGAGATAGATTGGAGTGGTAGTCTGACTGATAGAATAGAGATAGATTGGAGAGGTGAGTCTGACTGATAGAATAGAGATAGATTGGAGCGTGAGTCTGACTGATAGAACAGAGATAGATTGGAGAGGTGAGTCTGACTGATAGAATAGAGATAGATTGGGAGTCTGACTGATAGAACAGAGATAGATGGAGAGGTGAATCTGATAGATAGAACAGAGATAGGATAGATTGGAGCGGTGAGTTTGACTGATAGAACAGAGATAGATTGGAGTCTGACTGATAGAACAGAGATAGATTGGAGCGGTGAGTCTGGCTGATAGAATAGAGATAGATTGGAGAGGTGAGTCTGACTGATAGAATAGAGATAGATTGGAGAGGTGAGTCTGACTGATAGAACAGAGATAGATTGGAGCGGTGAGTCTAAATGATAGAATAGAGAGAGATTGGAGCGGTGAGTCTGACTGATAGAATAGAGATAGATTGGAAAGGTGAGTCTGACTGATATAATAGAGATAGATTGGAGTGGTAGTCTGACTGATAGAATAGAGATAGATTGGAGAGGTGAGTCTGACTGATAGAATAGAGATAGATTGGAGCGGTGAGTCTGACTGATAGAACAGAGATAGATTGGAGAGGTGAGTCTGACTGATAGAATAGAGATAGATTGGGAGTCTGACTGATAGAACAGAGATAGATGGAGAGTGAATCTGACAGATAGAACAGAGATAGGATAGATTGGAGCGGTGAGTCTGACTGATAGAACAGAGATAGATTGGAGTCTGACTGATAGAACAGAGATAGATTGGAGCGGTGAGTCTGGCTGATAGAACAGAGATAGATTGGAGAGTGAGTCTGACTGATAGAATAGAGATGGTTGAGTCTGACTGATAGAACAGGATAGATTGGAGGGTGAGTCTGACTGATAGAATAGAGATAGATTGGAGAGGTGAGTCTGACTGATAGAATAGAGATAGATTGGAGAGGTGAGTCTGACTGATAGAATAGAGATAGATTGGGAGTCTGACTGATAGAACAGAGATAGATTGGAGAGGTGAGTCTGACTGATAGAACAGAGATAGATTGGACAGTGAGTCTGACTGATAGAATAGAGATAGATTGAGTCTGACTGATAGAACAGAGATAGATTGGAGCGGTGAGTCTGACTGATAGAATAGAGATAGATTGGAGAGGTGAGTCTGACTGATAGAGTAGAGATAGATTGGAGTCTGACTGATAGAACAGAGTAGATTGGAGAGGTGAGTCTGACTGATAGAATAGAGATAGATTGGAGAGGTGAGTCTGACTGATAGAACAGAGATAGATTGGAGCGGTGAGTCTGACTGATAGAATAGAGATAGATTGGAGAGGTGAGTGACTGATAGAATAGAGATAGATTGGAGAGGTGAGTCTGACTGATATAATAGAGATAGATTGGAGAGGTGAGTCTGACTGATAGAACAGAGATAGATTGGAGAGGTGAGTCTGACTGATAGAACAGAGATAGATTGGAGAGGTGAGTCTGACTGATAGAATAGAGATAGATTGGAGAGGTGAGTGACTGATAGAATAGAAATAGATTGGAGAGGTGAGTCTGACTGATATAATAGAGATAGATTGGAGAGGTGAGTCTGACTGATAGAACAGAGACAGATTGGAGAGGTGAGTCTGACTGATAGAACAGAGATAGATTGGAGCGGTGAGTCTGACTGATAGAACAGAGATAGATTGGAGAGGTGAGTCTGACATAGAATAGAGATTGATTGGAGCGGTGAGTCTGACATAGAATAGAGATAGATTGGAGTCTGACTGATAGAACAGAGATAGATTGGAGAGGTGAGTCTGACATAGAATAGAGATAGATTGGAGTCAGACTGATAGAACAGAGATAGATTGGAGAGGTGAGTCTGACTGATAGAATAGAGACAGATTGAGAGGTGAGTCTGACTGGTAGAACAGAGATAGATTGGAGTCTGACTGATAGAATAGAGATAGATTGGAGAGGTGAGTCTGACTGATAGAACAGAGATAAGGTGGAGAGGTGAGTCTGACTGATAGAATAGAGATAGATTGGAGAGGTGAGTCTGACTGATAGAATAGAGATAGATTGGAGCGGTGAGTCTGACTGATAGAATAGAGATAGATTGGAGAGGTGAGTGACTGATAGAATAGAGATAGATTGGAGAGGTGAGTCTGACTGATATAACAGAGATAGATTGGAGAGGTGAGTCTGACTGATAGAATAGAGATAGATTGGAGAGGTGAGTCTGACATAGAATAGAGATAGATTGGAGTCTGACTGATAGAACAGAGATAGATTGGAGAGGTGAGTCTGACTGATAGAACAGAGATAGATTGGAGCAGTGAGTCTGACTGATAGAATAGAGATAGATTGGAGTCTGACTGATAGAACAGAGATAGATTGGAGCGGTGAGTCTGACTGATAGAATAGAGATAGATTGGAGAGGTGAGTCTGACTGATAGAGTAGAGATAGATTGGAGTCTGACTGATAGAACAGAGATAGATTGGAGAGGTGAGTCTGACTGATAGAATAGAGATAGATTGGAGAGGTGAGTCTGACTGATAGAACAGAGATAGATTGGAGCGGTGAGTCTGACTGATAGAATAGAGATAGATTGGAGAGGTGAGTGACTGATAGAATAGAGATAGATTGGAGAGGTGAGTCTGACTGATATAATAGAGATAGATTGGAGAGGTGAGTCTGACTGATAGAACAGAGATAGATTGGAGAGGTGAGTCTGACTGATAGAACAGAGATAGATTGGAGAGGTGAGTCTGACTGATAGAATAGAGATAGATTGGAGAGGTGAGTGACTGATAGAATAGAAATAGATTGGAGAGGTGAGTCTGACTGATATAACAGAGATAGATTGGAGAGGTGAGTCTGACTGATAGAACAGAGACAGATTGGAGAGGTGAGTCTGACTGATAAGAACAGAGATAGATTGGACGGTGAGTCTGACTGATAGAACAGAGATAGATTGGAGAGGTGAGTCTGACATAGAATAGAGATAGTGGAGCGGTGAGTCTGACATAGAATAGAGATAGATTGGAGTCTGACTGATAGAACAGAATAGTTGGAGAGGTGAGTCTACATAGAATAGATAGATGGAGTCAGACTGATAGAACAGAGATAGATTGGAGAGGTGAGTCTGACTGATAGAATAGAGTAGAGTGGAGAGGTGAGTCTGACTGATAGAACAGAGATAGATTGATTACTGATAGAATAGAGATAGATTGGAGAGGTGAGTCTGACTGATAGAACAGAGATAGATTGGAGAGGTGAGTCTGACTGATAGAATAGAGATAGATTGGAGAGGTGAGTCTGACTGATAGAAAGAGATAGATTGGAGCGGTGAGTCTGACTGATAGAACAGAGATAGATTGGAGAGGTGAGTTGACTGATAGAATAGAGATAGATTGGAGAGGTGAGTCTGACTGATATAATAGAGATAGATTGGAGAGGTGAGTCTGACTGATAGAACAGAGATAGATTGAGATGAGTCTGACTGATAGAACAGAGATAGATTGGAGAGGTGAGTCTGACTGATAGAATAGAGATAGATTGGAGAGGTGAGTGACTGATAGAATAGAGATAGATTGGAGAGGTGAGTCTGACTGATATAATAGAGATAGATTGGAGAGGGAGTCTGACTGATAGAACAGAGACAGATTGGAGAGGTGAGTCTGACTGATAGAACAGAGATAGATTGGAGCAGTGAGTCTGACTGATAGAATAGAGATAGATTGGAGAGGTGAGTGACTGATAGAATAGAGATAGATTGGAGAGGTGAGTCTGACTGATATAATAGAGATAGATTGGAGAGTGAGTCTGACTGATAGAACAGAGATAGATTGGAGAGGTGAGTCTGACTGATAGAATAGAGATATTGAGTCTACTGGTAGAATAGAGATAGATTGAGGTGAGTCGACTGATAGAATAGAGATAGATTGGAGAGGTGAGTCTGACTGGTAGAACAGAGATAGATTGGAGTCTGACTGATAGAATAGAGATAGATTGGAGAGGTGAGTCTGACTGATAGAACAGAGATAGATTGGAGCGGTGAGTCTGACTGATAGAATAGAGATAGATTGGAGGGTGAGTCTGACTGATAGAATAGAGATAGATTGGAAAGGTGAGTCTGACTGATAGAATAGAGATAGATTGGAGAGGTGAGTCTGACTGATAGAACAGAGATAGAGTGGAGAGTCTGACTGATAGAACAGAGATAGATTGAAGAGGTGAGTCTGACTGATAGAATAGAGATAGATTGGAGAGGTGAGTCTGACTGATAGAATAGAGATAGATTGGAGAGAGGTGAGTCTGACTGATAGAATAGAGATAGATTGGAAAGGTGAGTCTGACTGATATAATAGAGATAGATTGGAGCAGTGAGTCTGACTGATAGAATAGAGATAGATTGGAGGGTGAGTCTGACTGAGAATAGAGATAGATTGGAGGTGAGTCTGACTGATAGAACAGAGATAGATTGGAGAGAGTGAGTCTGACTGATAGAACAGAGATAGATTGGAGAGGTGAGTCGGACTGATATAATAGAGATAGAGTGGAGAGGTGAGTCTGACATAGAATAGAGATAGATTGGAGAGGTGAGTCTGACGATAGAATAGAGATAGATTGGAGTCTGACTGATAGAACGAGAGATAAATTGGAGAGGTGAGTCTGACTGATAGAACAGAGATAGATTGGAGAGTGAGTCTGACTGATAGAATAGAGATAGTTTGGAGTCTGACTGATAGAACAGAGATAGATTGGAGGTGAGTCTGACTGATAGAATAGAGATAGATTGGAGAGGTGAGTCTGACTGATAGAACAGAGACAGATTGGAGTCTGACTGATAGAATAGAGATAGATTGGAGAGGTGAGTCTGACTGATAGAACAGAGATAGATTGGAGCGGTGAGTCTGACTGATAGAATAGAGATAGATTGGAGAGGTGAAGTGACTGATAGAATAGAGATAGATTGGAGAGGTGAGTCTGACTGATATAATAGAGATAGATTGGAGAGGTGAGTCTGACTGATAGAACAGAGATAGATTGGAGAGGTGAAGTCTGACTGATAGAATAGAGATAGATTGGAGTCTGACTGATAGAACAGATAGATTGGAGAGGTGAGTCTGACAGATAGAATAGAGATAGATTGGAGGTGTCTGACTGATAGAACAGAGATAGATTGGAGAGGTGAGTCTGACTGATAGAATAGAGATAGATTGGAGAGGTGAGTCTGACTGATAGAACAGAGATAGATTGGAGAGGTGAGTCTGACTGATAGAACAGAGATAGATTGGAGCGGTGAGTCTGACTGATAGAACAGAGATAGATTGGGAGGTGAGTTGACTGATAGAATAGAGATAGATTGGAGAGGTGAGTCTGACTGATAGAATAGAGATAGATTGGAGAGTGAGTCTGACTGATAGAACAGAGACAGATTGGAGAGGTGAGTCTGACTGATAGAATAGAGATAGATTGGAGAGGTGAGTCTGACTGATAGAACAGAGATAGATTGGAGAGGTGAGTCTGACGATAGAATAGAGATAGATTGGAGAGGTGAGTCTGACTGATAGAATAGAGATAGATTGGGGTGAGTCTGACTGATAGAACAGAGATAGATTGGAGAGGTGAGTCTGACATAGAATAGAGATAGATTGGGAGTCTGACTGATAGAACAGAGATAGATTGGAGAGGTGAGTCTGACTGATAGAATAGAAGGATAGATTGGAGAGGTGAGTCTGACTGGGTAGAACAGAGATAGATTGGAGGGTGAGTCTGACTGATAGAATAGAGATAGATTGGAGAGGTGAGTCTGACTGATAGAATAGAGATAGATTGGAGAGGTGAGTCTGACTGA
>NW_025550758.1:0-15527 GCF_905237065.1 Salmo salar
CCTCCACCTGAAACTGTGTCCTAGTCTCACCGCATCTGAAATCCCAGTCCCACTCCACTGAAACTGTGTCCTAGTCCACCGCATCTGAAATCCCAGTCCCACTCCACTGAAACTGTGTCCTAGTCCCACCGCATCTGAAATCCCAGTCCCACTCCACTGAAACTGTGTCCTAGTCGCACCGCATCTGAAATCCCAGTCCCACTCCACTGAAACTGTGTCCTAGTCCCACCGCATCTGAAATCCCAGTCCCACTCCACTGAAACTGTGTCCTAGTCCCACCGCATCTGAAATCCCAGTCCCACTCCACTGAAACTGTGTCCTAGTCGCACCGCATCTGAAATCCCAGTCCCACTCCACTGAAACTGTGTCCTAGTCCCACCGCATCTGAAATCCCAGTCCCACTCCACTGAAACTGTGTCCTAGTCGCACCGCATCTGAAATCCCAGTCCCACTCCACTGAAACTGTGTCCTAGTCCCACCGCATCTGAAATCCCAGTCCCACTCCACTGAAACTGTGTCCTAGTCGCACCGCATCTGAAATCCCAGTCCCACTCCACTGAAACTGTGTCCTAGTCCCACCGCATCTGAAATCCCAGTCCCACTCCACTGAAACTGTGTCCTAGTCCGCACCGCATCTGAAATCCCAGTCCCACTCCACTGAAACTGTGTCCTAGTCGCACCGCATCTGAAATCCCAGTCCCACTCCACTGAAACTGTGTCCTAGTCGCACCGCATCTGAAATCCCAGTCCCACTCCACTGAAACTGTGTCCTAGTCGCACCGCATCTGAAATCCCAGTCCCACTCCACTGAAACTGTGTCCTAGTCGCACCGCATCTGAAATCCCAGTCCCACTCCACTGAAACTGTGTCCTAGTCTCACCGCATCTGAAATCCCAGTCCCACTCCACTGAAACTGTGTCCTAGTCGCACCGCATCTGAAATCCCAGTCCCACTCCACTGAAACTGTGTCCTAGTCGCACCGCATCTGAAATCCCAGTCCCACTCCACTGAAACTGTGTCCTAGTCCACCGCATCTGAAATCCCAGTCCCACTCCACTGAAACTGTGTCCTAGTCCGCACCGCATCTGAAATCCCAGTCCCACTCCACTGAAACTGTGTCCTAGTCGCACCGCATCTGAAATCCCAGTCCCACTCCACTGAAACTGTGTCCTAGTCGCACCGCATCTGAAATCCCAGTCCCACTCCACTGAAACTGTGTCCTAGTCGCACCGCATCTGAAATCCCAGTCCCACTCCACTGAAACTGTGTCCTAGTCGCACCGCATCTGAAATCCCAGTCCCACTCCACTGAAACTGTGTCCTAGTCGCACCGCATCTGAAATCCCAGTCCCACTCCACTGAAACTGTGTCCTAGTCCCACCGCATCTGAAATCCCAGTCCCACTCCACTGAAACTGTGTCCTAGTCCCACCGCATCTGAAATCCCAGTCCCACTCCACTGAAACTGTGTCCTAGTCCCACCGCATCTGAAATCCCAGTCCCACTCCACTGAAACTGTGTCCTAGTCCCACCGCATCTGAAATCCCAGTCCCACTCCACTGAAACTGTGTCCTAGTCCCACCGCATCTGAAATCCCAGTCCCACTCCACTGAAACTGTGTCCTAGTCGCACCGCATCTGAAATCCCAGTCCCACTCCACTGAAACTGTGTCCTAGTCGCACCGCATCTGAAATCCCAGTCCCACTCCACTGAAACTGTGTCCTAGTCCCACCGCATCTGAAATCCCAGTCCCACTCCACTGAAACTGTGTCCTAGTCGCACCGCATCTGAAATCCCAGTCCCACTCCACTGAAACTGTGTCCTAGTCCCACCGCATCTGAAATCCCAGTCCCACTCCACTGAAACTGTGTCCTAGTCCCACCGCATCTGAAATCCCAGTCCCACTCCACTGAAACTGTGTCCTAGTCCCACCGCATCTGAAATCCCAGTCCCACTCCACTGAAACTGTGTCCTAGTCGCACCGCATCTGAAATCCCAGTCCCACTCCACTGAAACTGTGTCCTAGTCGCACCGCATCTGAAATCCCAGTCCCACTCCACTGAAACTGTGTCCTAGTCGCACCGCATCTGAAATCCCAGTCCCACTCCACTGAAACTGTGTCCTAGTCGCACCGCATCTGAAATCCCAGTCCCACTCCACTGAAACTGTGTCCTAGTCCCACCGCATCTGAAATCCCAGTCCCACTCCACTGAAACTGTGTCCTAGTCCCACCGCATCTGAAATCCCAGTCCCACTCCACTGAAACTGTGTCCTAGTCCCACCGCATCTGAAATCCCAGTCCCACTCCACTGAAACTGTGTCCTAGTCCGCACCGCATCTGAAATCCCAGTCCCACTCCACTGAAACTGTGTCCTAGTCCCACCGCATCTGAAATCCCAGTCCCACTCCACTGAAACTGTGTCCTAGTCCCACCGCATCTGAAATCCCAGTCCCACTCCACTGAAACTGTGTCCTAGTCGCACCGCATCTGAAATCCCAGTCCCACTCCACTGAAACTGTGTCCTAGTCGCACCGCATCTGAAATCCCAGTCCCACTCCACTGAAACTGTGTCCTAGTCTTACCGCATCTGAAATCCCAGTCCCACTCCACTGAAACTGTGTCCTAGTCGCACCGCATCTGAAATCCCAGTCCCACTCCACTGAAACTGTGTCCTAGTCCCACCGCATCTGAAATCCCAGTCCCACTCCACTGAAACTGTGTCCTAGTCCGCACCGCATCTGAAATCCCAGTCCCACTCCACTGAAACTGTGTCCTAGTCCCACCGCATCTGAAATCCCAGTCCCACTCCACTGAAACTGTGTCCTAGTCGTACCGCATCTGAAATCCCAGTCCCACTCCACTGAAACTGTGTCCTAGTCGCACCGCATCTGAAATCCCAGTCCCACTCCACTGAAACTGTGTCCTAGTCGCACCGCATCTGAAATCCCAGTCCCACTCCACTGAAACTGTGTCCTAGTCCGCACCGCATCTGAAATCCCAGTCCCACTCCACTGAAACTGTGTCCTAGTCCGCACCGCATCTGAAATCCCAGTCCCACTCCACTGAAACTGTGTCCTAGTCGCACCGCATCTGAAATCCCAGTCCCACTCCACTGAAACTGTGTCCTAGTCCCACCGCATCTGAAATCCCAGTCCCACTCCACTGAAACTGTGTCCTAGTCGCACCGCATCTGAAATCCCAGTCCCACTCCACTGAAACTGTGTCCTAGTCCCACCGCATCTGAAATCCCAGTCCCACTCCACTGAAACTGTGTCCTAGTCGCACCGCATCTGAAATCCCAGTCCCACTCCACTGAAACTGTGTCCTAGTCGCACCGCATCTGAAATCCCAGTCCCACTCCACTGAAACTGTGTCCTAGTCCCACCGCATCTGAAATCCCAGTCCCACTCCACTGAAACTGTGTCCTAGTCGCACCGCATCTGAAATCCCAGTCCCACTCCACTGAAACTGTGTCCTAGTCCCACCGCATCTGAAATCCCAGTCCCACTCCACTGAAACTGTGTCCTAGTCGCACCGCATCTGAAATCCCAGTCCCACTCCACTGAAACTGTGTCCTAGTCGCACCGCATCTGAAATCCCAGTCCCACTCCACTGAAACTGTGTCCTAGTCGCACCGCATCTGAAATCCCAGTCCCACTCCACTGAAACTGTGTCCTAGTCGCACCGCATCTGAAATCCCAGTCCCACTCCACTGAAACTGTGTCCTAGTCCCACCGCATCTGAAATCCCAGTCCCACTCCACTGAAACTGTGTCCTAGTCGCACCGCATCTGAAATCCCAGTCCCACTCCACTGAAACTGTGTCCTAGTCCCACCGCATCTGAAATCCCAGTCCCCACGATCACTGAAACTGTGTCCTAGTCCGCACCGCATCTGAAATCCCAGTCCCACTCCACTGAAACTGTGTCCTAGTCGCACCGCATCTGAAATCCCAGTCCCACTCCACTGAAACTGTGTCCTAGTCGCACCGCATCTGAAATCCCAGTCCCACTCCACTGAAACTGTGTCCTAGTCGCACCGCATCTGAAATCCCAGTCCCACTCCACTGAAACTGTGTCCTAGTCCCACCGCATCTGAAATCCCAGTCCCACTCCACTGAAACTGTGTCCTAGTCCGCACCGCATCTGAAATCCCAGTCCCACTCCACTGAAACTGTGTCCTAGTCGCACCGCATCTGAAATCCCAGTCCCACTCCACTGAAACTGTGTCCTAGTCGCACCGCATCTGAAATCCCAGTCCCACTCCACTGAAACTGTGTCCTAGTCGCACCGCATCTGAAATCCCAGTCCCACTCCACTGAAACTGTGTCCTAGTCCCACCGCATCTGAAATCCCAGTCCCACTCCACTGAAACTGTGTCCTAGTCCCACCGCATCTGAAATCCCAGTCCCACTCCACTGAAACTGTGTCCTAGTCGCACCGCATCTGAAATCCCAGTCCCACTCCACTGAAACTGTGTCCTAGTCCGCACCGCATCTGAAATCCCAGTCCCACTCCACTGAAACTGTGTCCTAGTCCGCACCGCATCTGAAATCCCAGTCCCACTCCACTGAAACTGTGTCCTAGTCGCACCGCATCTGAAATCCCAGTCCCACTCCACTGAAACTGTGTCCTAGTCGCACCGCATCTGAAATCCCAGTCCCACTCCACTGAAACTGTGTCCTAGTCCCACCGCATCTGAAATCCCAGTCCCACTCCACTGAAACTGTGTCCTAGTCTCACCGCATCTGAAATCCCAGTCCCACTCCACTGAAACTGTGTCCTAGTCGCACCGCATCTGAAATCCCAGTCCCACTCCACTGAAACTGTGTCCTAGTCCCACCGCATCTGAAATCCCAGTCCCACTCCACTGAAACTGTGTCCTAGTCGTACCGCATCTGAAATCCCAGTCCCACTCCACTGAAACTGTGTCCTAGTCCGCACCGCATCTGAAATCCCAGTCCCACTCCACTGAAACTGTGTCCTAGTCGCACCGCATCTGAAATCCCAGTCCCACTCCACTGAAACTGTGTCCTAGTCGCACCGCATCTGAAATCCCAGTCCCACTCCACTGAAACTGTGTCCTAGTCGCACCGCATCTGAAATCCCAGTCCCACTCCACTGAAACTGTGTCCTAGTCGCACCGCATCTGAAATCCCAGTCCCACTCCACTGAAACTGTGTCCTAGTCCCACCGCATCTGAAATCCCAGTCCCACTCCACTGAAACTGTGTCCTAGTCCCACCGCATCTGAAATCCCAGTCCCACTCCACTGAAACTGTGTCCTAGTCCCACCGCATCTGAAATCCCAGTCCCACTCCACTGAAACTGTGTCCTAGTCGCACCGCATCTGAAATCCCAGTCCCACTCCACTGAAACTGTGTCCTAGTCGCACCGCATCTGAAATCCCAGTCCCACTCCACTGAAACTGTGTCCTAGTCGCACCGCATCTGAAATCCCAGTCCCACTCCACTGAAACTGTGTCCTAGTCCCACCGCATCTGAAATCCCAGTCCCACTCCACTGAAACTGTGTCCTAGTCGCACCGCATCTGAAATCCCAGTCCCACTCCACTGAAACTGTGTCCTAGTCCGCACCGCATCTGAAATCCCAGTCCCACTCCACTGAAACTGTGTCCTAGTCGCACCGCATCTGAAATCCCAGTCCCACTCCACTGAAACTGTGTCCTAGTCGCACCGCATCTGAAATCCCAGTCCCACTCCACTGAAACTGTGTCCTAGTCCCACCGCATCTGAAATCCCAGTCCCACTCCACTGAAACTGTGTCCTAGTCGCACCGCATCTGAAATCCCAGTCCCACTCCACTGAAACTGTGTCCTAGTCCCACCGCATCTGAAATCCCAGTCCCACTCCACTGAAACTGTGTCCTAGTCGCACCGCATCTGAAATCCCAGTCCCACTCCACTGAAACTGTGTCCTAGTCGCACCGCATCTGAAATCCCAGTCCCACTCCACTGAAACTGTGTCCTAGTCCGCACCGCATCTGAAATCCCAGTCCCACTCCACTGAAACTGTGTCCTAGTCGCACCGCATCTGAAATCCCAGTCCCACTCCACTGAAACTGTGTCCTAGTCCCACCGCATCTGAAATCCCAGTCCCACTCCACTGAAACTGTGTCCTAGTCGCACCGCATCTGAAATCCCAGTCCCACTCCACTGAAACTGTGTCCTAGTCCCACCGCATCTGAAATCCCAGTCCCACTCCACTGAAACTGTGTCCTAGTCGCACCGCATCTGAAATCCCAGTCCCACTCCACTGAAACTGTGTCCTAGTCGCACCGCATCTGAAATCCCAGTCCCACTCCACTGAAACTGTGTCCTAGTCGCACCGCATCTGAAATCCCAGTCCCACTCCACTGAAACTGTGTCCTAGTCGCACCGCATCTGAAATCCCAGTCCCACTCCACTGAAACTGTGTCCTAGTCCCACCGCATCTGAAATCCCAGTCCCACTCCACTGAAACTGTGTCCTAGTCGCACCGCATCTGAAATCCCAGTCCCACTCCACTGAAACTGTGTCCTAGTCCCACCGCATCTGAAATCCCAGTCCCACTCCACTGAAACTGTGTCCTAGTCCGCACCGCATCTGAAATCCCAGTCCCACTCCACTGAAACTGTGTCCTAGTCCCACCGCATCTGAAATCCCAGTCCCACTCCACTGAAACTGTGTCCTAGTCGCACCGCATCTGAAATCCCAGTCCCACTCCACTGAAACTGTGTCCTAGTCGCACCGCATCTGAAATCCCAGTCCCACTCCACTGAAACTGTGTCCTAGTCGCACCGCATCTGAAATCCCAGTCCCACTCCACTGAAACTGTGTCCTAGTCGCACCGCATCTGAAATCCCAGTCCCACTCCACTGAAACTGTGTCCTAGTCCCACCGCATCTGAAATCCCAGTCCCACTCCACTGAAACTGTGTCCTAGTCGCACCGCATCTGAAATCCCAGTCCCACTCCACTGAAACTGTGTCCTAGTCGCACCGCATCTGAAATCCCAGTCCCACTCCACTGAAACTGTGTCCTAGTCGCACCGCATCTGAAATCCCAGTCCCACTCCACTGAAACTGTGTCCTAGTCGCACCGCATCTGAAATCCCAGTCCCACTCCACTGAAACTGTGTCCTAGTCGCACCGCATCTGAAATCCCAGTCCCACTCCACTGAAACTGTGTCCTAGTCCCACCGCATCTGAAATCCCAGTCCCACTCCACTGAAACTGTGTCCTAGTCCCCGCATCACGCATCTGAAATCCCAGTCCCACTCCACTGAAACTGTGTCCTAGTCCGCACCGCATCTGAAATCCCAGTCCCACTCCACTGAAACTGTGTCCTAGTCGCACCGCATCTGAAATCCCAGTCCCACTCCACTGAAACTGTGTCCTAGTCGCACCGCATCTGAAATCCCAGTCCCACTCCACTGAAACTGTGTCCTAGTCGCACCGCATCTGAAATCCCAGTCCCACTCCACTGAAACTGTGTCCTAGTCCCACCGCATCTGAAATCCCAGTCCCACTCCACTGAAACTGTGTCCTAGTCGCACCGCATCTGAAATCCCAGTCCCACTCCACTGAAACTGTGTCCTAGTCCGCACCGCATCTGAAATCCCAGTCCCACTCCACTGAAACTGTGTCCTAGTCCCACCGCATCTGAAATCCCAGTCCCACTCCACTGAAACTGTGTCCTAGTCCCACCGCATCTGAAATCCCAGTCCCACTCCACTGAAACTGTGTCCTAGTCGCACCGCATCTGAAATCCCAGTCCCACTCCACTGAAACTGTGTCCTAGTCGCACCGCATCTGAAATCCCAGTCCCACTCCACTGAAACTGTGTCCTAGTCCCACCGCATCTGAAATCCCAGTCCCACTCCACTGAAACTGTGTCCTAGTCGCACCGCATCTGAAATCCCAGTCCCACTCCACTGAAACTGTGTCCTAGTCCCACCGCATCTGAAATCCCAGTCCCACTCCACTGAAACTGTGTCCTAGTCCGCACCGCATCTGAAATCCCAGTCCCACTCCACTGAAACTGTGTCCTAGTCCGCACCGCATCTGAAATCCCAGTCCCACTCCACTGAAACTGTGTCCTAGTCCCACCGCATCTGAAATCCCAGTCCCACTCCACTGAAACTGTGTCCTAGTCGCACCGCATCTGAAATCCCAGTCCCACTCCACTGAAACTGTGTCCTAGTCCCACCGCATCTGAAATCCCAGTCCCACTCCACTGAAACTGTGTCCTAGTCGCACCGCATCTGAAATCCCAGTCCCACTCCACTGAAACTGTGTCCTAGTCGCACCGCATCTGAAATCCCAGTCCCACTCCACTGAAACTGTGTCCTAGTCCCACCGCATCTGAAATCCCAGTCCCACTCCACTGAAACTGTGTCCTAGTCCGCACCGCATCTGAAATCCCAGTCCCACTCCACTGAAACTGTGTCCTAGTCCCACCGCATCTGAAATCCCAGTCCCACTCCACTGAAACTGTGTCCTAGTCCGCACCGCATCTGAAATCCCAGTCCCACTCCACTGAAACTGTGTCCTAGTCCGCACCGCATCTGAAATCCCAGTCCCACTCCACTGAAACTGTGTCCTAGTCGCACCGCATCTGAAATCCCAGTCCCACTCCACTGAAACTGTGTCCTAGTCGTACCGCATCTGAAATCCCAGTCCCACTCCACTGAAACTGTGTCCTAGTCGCACCGCATCTGAAATCCCAGTCCCACTCCACTGAAACTGTGTCCTAGTCCCACCGCATCTGAAATCCCAGTCCCACTCCACTGAAACTGTGTCCTAGTCCGCACCGCATCTGAAATCCCAGTCCCACTCCACTGAAACTGTGTCCTAGTCCCACCGCATCTGAAATCCCAGTCCCACTCCACTGAAACTGTGTCCTAGTCCCACCGCATCTGAAATCCCAGTCCCACTCCACTGAAACTGTGTCCTAGTCGCACCGCATCTGAAATCCCAGTCCCACTCCACTGAAACTGTGTCCTAGTCCGCACCGCATCTGAAATCCCAGTCCCACTCCACTGAAACTGTGTCCTAGTCGCACCGCATCTGAAATCCCAGTCCCACTCCACTGAAACTGTGTCCTAGTCCACCGCATCTGAAATCCCAGTCCCACTCCACTGAAACTGTGTCCTAGTCGCACCGCATCTGAAATCCCAGTCCCACTCCACTGAAACTGTGTCCTAGTCGCACCGCATCTGAAATCCCAGTCCCACTCCACTGAAACTGTGTCCTAGTCCCACCGCATCTGAAATCCCAGTCCCACTCCACTGAAACTGTGTCCTAGTCGCACCGCATCTGAAATCCCAGTCCCACTCCACTGAAACTGTGTCCTAGTCGCACCGCATCTGAAATCCCAGTCCCACTCCACTGAAACTGTGTCCTAGTCCGCACCGCATCTGAAATCCCAGTCCCACTCCACTGAAACTGTGTCCTAGTCCCACCGCATCTGAAATCCCAGTCCCACTCCACTGAAACTGTGTCCTAGTCCCACCGCATCTGAAATCCCAGTCCCACTCCACTGAAACTGTGTCCTAGTCGCACCGCATCTGAAATCCCAGTCCCACTCCACTGAAACTGTGTCCTAGTCGCACCGCATCTGAAATCCCAGTCCCACTCCACTGAAACTGTGTCCTAGTCCCACCGCATCTGAAATCCCAGTCCCACTCCACTGAAACTGTGTCCTAGTCCCACCGCATCTGAAATCCCAGTCCCACTCCACTGAAACTGTGTCCTAGTCGCACCGCATCTGAAATCCCAGTCCCACTCCACTGAAACTGTGTCCTAGTCCCACCGCATCTGAAATCCCAGTCCCACTCCACTGAAACTGTGTCCTAGTCTCCGCATCTGAAATCCCAGTCCCACTCCACTGAAACTGTGTCCTAGTCCGCACCGCATCTGAAATCCCAGTCCCACTCCACTGAAACTGTGTCCTAGTCCCACCGCATCTGAAATCCCAGTCCCACTCCACTGAAACTGTGTCCTAGTCGTACCGCATCTGAAATCCCAGTCCCACTCCACTGAAACTGTGTCCTAGTCCCACCGCATCTGAAATCCCAGTCCCACTCCACTGAAACTGTGTCCTAGTCGCACCGCATCTGAAATCCCAGTCCCACTCCACTGAAACTGTGTCCTAGTCGCACCGCATCTGAAATCCCAGTCCCACTCCACTGAAACTGTGTCCTAGTCCCACCGCATCTGAAATCCCAGTCCCACTCCACTGAAACTGTGTCCTAGTCGCACCGCATCTGAAATCCCAGTCCCACTCCACTGAAACTGTGTCCTAGTCCCACCGCATCTGAAATCCCAGTCCCACTCCACTGAAACTGTGTCCTAGTCGCACCGCATCTGAAATCCCAGTCCCACTCCACTGAAACTGTGTCCTAGTCGCACCGCATCTGAAATCCCAGTCCCACTCCACTGAAACTGTGTCCTAGTCCGCACCGCATCTGAAATCCCAGTCCCACTCCACTGAAACTGTGTCCTAGTCGTACCGCATCTGAAATCCCAGTCCCACTCCACTGAAACTGTGTCCTAGTCCGCACCGCATCTGAAATCCCAGTCCCACTCCACTGAAACTGTGTCCTAGTCCCACCGCATCTGAAATCCCAGTCCCACTCCACTGAAACTGTGTCCTAGTCGCACCGCATCTGAAATCCCAGTCCCACTCCACTGAAACTGTGTCCTAGTCGCACCGCATCTGAAATCCCAGTCCCACTCCACTGAAACTGTGTCCTAGTCCCACCGCATCTGAAATCCCAGTCCCACTCCACTGAAACTGTGTCCTAGTCCCACCGCATCTGAAATCCCAGTCCCACTCCACTGAAACTGTGTCCTAGTCCCACCGCATCTGAAATCCCAGTCCCACTCCACTGAAACTGTGTCCTAGTCGCACCGCATCTGAAATCCCAGTCCCACTCCACTGAAACTGTGTCCTAGTCGCACCGCATCTGAAATCCCAGTCCCACTCCACTGAAACTGTGTCCTAGTCGCACCGCATCTGAAATCCCAGTCCCACTCCACTGAAACTGTGTCCTAGTCCCACCGCATCTGAAATCCCAGTCCCACTCCACTGAAACTGTGTCCTAGTCTCACCGCATCTGAAATCCCAGTCCCACTCCACTGAAACTGTGTCCTAGTCTCACCGCATCTGAAATCCCAGTCCCACTCCACTGAAACTGTGTCCTAGTCCCACCGCATCTGAAATCCCAGTCCCACTCCACTGAAACTGTGTCCTAGTCGTACCGCATCTGAAATCCCAGTCCCACTCCACTGAAACTGTGTCCTAGTCCCACCGCATCTGAAATCCCAGTCCCACTCCACTGAAACTGTGTCCTAGTCGCACCGCATCTGAAATCCCAGTCCCACTCCACTGAAACTGTGTCCTAGTCGCACCGCATCTGAAATCCCAGTCCCACTCCACTGAAACTGTGTCCTAGTCGCACCGCATCTGAAATCCCAGTCCCACTCCACTGAAACTGTGTCCTAGTCGCACCGCATCTGAAATCCCAGTCCCACTCCACTGAAACTGTGTCCTAGTCCCACCGCATCTGAAATCCCAGTCCCACTCCACTGAAACTGTGTCCTAGTCGCACCGCATCTGAAATCCCAGTCCCACTCCACTGAAACTGTGTCCTAGTCCCCGCATCTGAAATCCCAGTCCCACTCCACTGAAACTGTGTCCTAGTCCGCACCGCATCTGAAATCCCAGTCCCACTCCACTGAAACTGTGTCCTAGTCGCACCGCATCTGAAATCCCAGTCCCACTCCACTGAAACTGTGTCCTAGTCGCACCGCATCTGAAATCCCAGTCCCACTCCACTGAAACTGTGTCCTAGTCGCACCGCATCTGAAATCCCAGTCCCACTCCACTGAAACTGTGTCCTAGTCCGCACCGCATCTGAAATCCCAGTCCCACTCCACTGAAACTGTGTCCTAGTCGCACCGCATCTGAAATCCCAGTCCCACTCCACTGAAACTGTGTCCTAGTCGCACCGCATCTGAAATCCCAGTCCCACTCCACTGAAACTGTGTCCTAGTCCGCACCGCATCTGAAATCCCAGTCCCACTCCACTGAAACTGTGTCCTAGTCGCACCGCATCTGAAATCCCAGTCCCACTCCACTGAAACTGTGTCCTAGTCGCACCGCATCTGAAATCCCAGTCCCACTCCACTGAAACTGTGTCCTAGTCGCACCGCATCTGAAATCCCAGTCCCACTCCACTGAAACTGTGTCCTAGTCGCACCGCATCTGAAATCCCAGTCCCACTCCACTGAAACTGTGTCCTAGTCGCACCGCATCTGAAATCCCAGTCCCACTCCACTGAAACTGTGTCCTAGTCGCACCGCATCTGAAATCCCAGTCCCACTCCACTGAAACTGTGTCCTAGTCGCACCGCATCTGAAATCCCAGTCCCACTCCACTGAAACTGTGTCCTAGTCGCACCGCATCTGAAATCCCAGTCCCACTCCACTGAAACTGTGTCCTAGTCGCACCGCATCTGAAATCCCAGTCCCACTCCACTGAAACTGTGTCCTAGTCGCACCGCATCTGAAATCCCAGTCCCACTCCACTGAAACTGTGTCCTAGTCCCACCGCATCTGAAATCCCAGTCCCACTCCACTGAAACTGTGTCCTAGTCCCACCGCATCTGAAATCCCAGTCCCACTCCACTGAAACTGTGTCCTAGTCCCACCGCATCTGAAATCCCAGTCCCACTCCACTGAAACTGTGTCCTAGTCCCACCGCATCTGAAATCCCAGTCCCACTCCACTGAAACTGTGTCCTAGTCGCACCGCATCTGAAATCCCAGTCCCACTCCACTGAAACTGTGTCCTAGTCGCACCGCATCTGAAATCCCAGTCCCACTCCACTGAAACTGTGTCCTAGTCCCACCGCATCTGAAATCCCAGTCCCACTCCACTGAAACTGTGTCCTAGTCGCACCGCATCTGAAATCCCAGTCCCACTCCACTGAAACTGTGTCCTAGTCGCACCGCATCTGAAATCCCAGTCCCACTCCACTGAAACTGTGTCCTAGTCGCACCGCATCTGAAATCCCAGTCCCACTCCACTGAAACTGTGTCCTAGTCGCACCGCATCTGAAATCCCAGTCCCACTCCACTGAAACTGTGTCCTAGTCGCACCGCATCTGAAATCCCAGTCCCACTCCACTGAAACTGTGTCCTAGTCCCACCGCATCTGAAATCCCAGTCCCACTCCACTGAAACTGTGTCCTAGTCGCACCGCATCTGAAATCCCAGTCCCACTCCACTGAAACTGTGTCCTAGTCCCACCGCATCTGAAATCCCAGTCCCACTCCACTGAAACTGTGTCCTAGTCGCACCGCATCTGAAATCCCAGTCCCACTCCACTGAAACTGTGTCCTAGTCGTACCGCATCTGAAATCCCAGTCCCACTCCACTGAAACTGTGTCCTAGTCGCACCGCATCTGAAATCCCAGTCCCACTCCACTGAAACTGTGTCCTAGTCGCACCGCATCTGAAATCCCAGTCCCACTCCACTGAAACTGTGTCCTAGTCCACCGCATCTGAAATCCCAGTCCCACTCCACTGAAACTGTGTCCTAGTCCGCACCGCATCTGAAATCCCAGTCCCACTCCACTGAAACTGTGTCCTAGTCGCACCGCATCTGAAATCCCAGTCCCACTCCACTGAAACTGTGTCCTAGTCGCACCGCATCTGAAATCCCAGTCCCACTCCACTGAAACTGTGTCCTAGTCCCACCGCATCTGAAATCCCAGTCCCACTCCACTGAAACTGTGTCCTAGTCACCGCATCTGAAATCCCAGTCCCACTCCACTGAAACTGTGTCCTAGTCGCACCGCATCTGAAATCCCAGTCCCACTCCACTGAAACTGTGTCCTAGTCGCACCGCATCTGAAATCCCAGTCCCACTCCACTGAAACTGTGTCCTAGTCCGCACCGCATCTGAAATCCCAGTCCCACTCCACTGAAACTGTGTCCTAGTCGCACCGCATCTGAAATCCCAGTCCCACTCCACTGAAACTGTGTCCTAGTCGCACCGCATCTGAAATCCCAGTCCCACTCCACTGAAACTGTGTCCTAGTCCGCACCGCATCTGAAATCCCAGTCCCACTCCACTGAAACTGTGTCCTAGTCCGCCGCATCTGAAATCGCAGTCCCACTCCACTGAAACTGTGTCCTAGTCGTACCGCATCTGAAATCCCAGTCCCACTCCACTGAAACTGTGTCCTAGTCCCACCGCATCTGAAATCCCAGTCCCACTCCACTGAAACTGTGTCCTAGTCGCACCGCATCTGAAATCCCAGTCCCACTCCACTGAAACTGTGTCCTAGTCCGACCGCATCTGAAATCCCAGTCCCACTCCACTGAAACTGTGTCCTAGTCCCACCGCATCTGAAATCCCAGTCCCACTCCACTGAAACTGTGTCCTAGTCGCACCGCATCTGAAATCCCAGTCCCACTCCACTGAAACTGTGTCCTAGTCCCACCGCATCTGAAATCCCAGTCCCACTCCACTGAAACTGTGTCCTAGTCCCACCGCATCTGAAATCCCAGTCCCACTCCACTGAAACTGTGTCCTAGTCGCACCGCATCTGAAATCCCAGTCCCACTCCACTGAAACTGTGTCCTAGTCGCACCGCATCTGAAATCCCAGTCCCACTCCACTGAAACTGTGTCCTAGTCGCACCGCATCTGAAATCCCAGTCCCACTCCACTGAAACTGTGTCCTAGTCGCACCGCATCTGAAATCCCAGTCCCACTCCACTGAAACTGTGTCCTAGTTCCCACCGCATCTGAAATCCCAGTCCCACTCCACTGAAACTGTGTCCTAGTCTCACCGCATCTGAAATCCCAGTCCCACTCCACTGAAACTGTGTCCTAGTCGCACCGCATCTGAAATCCCAGTCCCACTCCACTGAAACTGTGTCCTAGTCCCACCGCATCTGAAATCCCAGTCCCACTCCACTGAAACTGTGTCCTAGTCACCGCATCTGAAATCCCAGTCCCACTCCACTGAAACTGTGTCCTAGTCGTACCGCATCTGAAATCCCAGTCCCACTCCACTGAAACTGTGTCCTAGTCGCACCGCATCTGAAATCCCAGTCCCACTCCACTGAAACTGTGTCCTAGTCGCACCGCATCTGAA
The DNA here is from genome assembly GCF_905237065.1 of Salmo salar. Taxonomy (NCBI): domain Eukaryota; kingdom Metazoa; phylum Chordata; class Actinopteri; order Salmoniformes; family Salmonidae; genus Salmo; species Salmo salar. Next base: position 15,169 of record NW_025550758.1, read on the forward strand.
ATCCCAGTCCCACTCCACTGAAACTGTGTCCTAGTCGCACCGCATCTGAAATCCCAGTCCCACTCCACTGAAACTGTGTCCTAGTCCCACCGCATCTGAAATCCCAGTCCCACTCCACTGAAACTGTGTCCTAGTCGCACCGCATCTGAAATCCCAGTCCCACTCCACTGAAACTGTGTCCTAGTCCCACCGCATCTGAAATCCCAGTCCCACTCCACTGAAACTGTGTCCTAGTCCACCGCATCTGAAATCCCAGTCCCACTCCACTGAAACTGTGTCCTAGTCCCACCGCATCTGAAATCCCAGTCCCACTCCACTGAAACTGTGTCCTAGTCCCACCGCATCTGAAATCCCAGTCC
>NW_025550759.1:0-2500 GCF_905237065.1 Salmo salar
TGCACCCGCCGGACCCCGGGGCCTCGGCAGACCTCATCGGTTTGGCAAAAGTTGGCTCCTCCTCACCCAACGCTTCCCTGGTGACAGGCGGGTGTGTTTTTTTAAAAGTCGCTAATGCGTCGTTAGGTCACTAGCTCTTTAATCCTAGTGCGACTATTTGTTCAATGCCCGGCAAATACACCAGTCATCGCCGGGCTTGAACTCAATTGCCCGAGCGACTACTTTGAGTGGAAAAAATACGCCGGTCGGTCAGCCGGCTTCAAGTCAAACGCCTGAGCAAAAAGTCTCGGCGTCATCTCTGTCAATTTCTCTTGAAACAAGATACCGGGCTCTGCCAGAAGCAAAGCCCTTCCAAAAATACGTTGAACTCGTAAGTGTTCCTCTCCACGGAAGTCTTTAGTAAAAGGCGAAAGGCTTGTGCGTAATGAAGAGAAACCAGAGTCGTATGGAAGTCAGAGGTCGGGGCCCGAGACACACACGGTGCACTCTAGGCCGGGTCCCCCGGGTGGTCCCCGAACCCACTCTTCCAAGTTTTCGAGGGCTGTGGGTAAAAAGTCACAGACAGACAGACAGACAGACAGACAGACAGACAGACAGACAGACAGACAGACAGACAGACAGATAGATAGATAGACAATCCTGGTGAAGTGATTGTATTTTTGGGGGGGGCTCAAAACACACACACACACACAATCCTGGTGAAGTGATTGTATTTTTGGGGGGGGCTCAAAAAACACACACACACACACACACACACACACACACACACACACACACACACACACACACACACACACACACACACACTCTCCTGGCCAATGTTATTTTTTTATTTTTTTTTTTTTTTAAGTAAAATGGCGGGAAAACGGGGACCCCCATGAAGGGGGCTTCGCACTTGTTTCAGTTTGGATGATTCTTCTTTTTCATTCCTTCTCTTCTTCTGCTAGCTGTTTTACATAGCTTGGTGTATTTCTTTTCCTTGACAATGGGAGAAAAGTGTTGCACCGTTCCCGGAGGTACTGCAATACCGGGTCGATGCGTGGAGCGGACGGAGCAAGCCCCATTTCCGACTCCCTGTTCGAAAAATCCATTTAATATGTAGTCCCCCGATGGGGGACGTATCAGATATTAAACTGATAAGAACAGATACTACACTTGATCTGAGCCAAAAGGCCGAGAAGCGATAACCCACAAATTGACCCCTGCACCCGCTCGGTTCCCGGGGCCTCGGCAGACCTCATCGGTTTGGCAAAAGTTGGCTCCTCCTCACCCAACGCTTCCCTGGTGACAGGCGGGTGTGTTTTTTTTTTAAAAGTCGCTAATGCGTCGTTAGGTCACTAGCTCTTTAATCCTAGTGCGACTATTTGTTCAATGCCCGGCAAATACACCAGTCATCGTCGGGCTTGAACTCAATTGCCCGAGCGACTACTTTGAGTGGAAAAAAATACGCCGGTCGGTCAGCCGGCTTCAAGTCAAACGCCTGAGCAAAAAGTCTCAGGCGTCATCTCTGTCAATTTCTCTTGAAACAAGATACCGGGCTCTGCCAGAAGCAAAGCCCTTCCAAAAATACGTTGAACTCGTAAGTGTTCCTCTCCACGGAAGTCTTTAGTAAAAGGCGAAAGGCTTGTGCGTAATGAAGAGAAACCAGAGTCGTATGGAAGTCAGAGGTCGGGGCCCGAGACACACACGGTGCACTCTAGGCCGGGTCCCCGCGGGTGGTCCCCGAACCCACTCTTCCAAGTTTTCGAGGGCTGTGGGTAAAAAGTCACAGACAGACAGACAGACAGACAGACAGACAGACAGACAGACAGACAGACAGACAGACAGACAGACAGATAGATAGATAGACAATCCTGGTGAAGTGATTGTATTTTTGGGGGGGCTCAAAACACACACACACACACAATCCTGGTGAAGTGATTGTATTTTTTGGGGGGGCTCAAAAACACACACACACACACACACACACACACACACACACACACACACACACACACACACACACACACACACACACTCTCCTGGCCAATGTTTTTTTTTTTTTTTTTTTTTTTTTTAAGTAAAATGGCGGGAAAACGGGGGACCCCCATGAAGGGGGCTTCGCACTTGTTTCAGTTTGGATGATTCTTCTTTTTTCATTCCTTCTCTTCTTCTGCTAGCTGTTTTACATAGCTTGGTGTATTTCTTTTTCCTTGACAATGGGAGAAAAGTGTTGCACCGTTCCCGGAGGTACTGCAATACCGGGTCGATGCGTGGAAGCGGACGGAGCAAGCCCCATTTCCGACTCCCTGTTCGAAAAATCCATTTAATATGTAGTCCCCCGATGGGGGACGTATCAGATATTAAACTGATAAGAACAGATACTACACTTGATCTGAGCCAAAAGGCCGAGAAGCGATAACCCACAAATTGACCCCTGCACCCGCTCGGCCCCCGGGGCCTCGGCAGACCTCATCGGTTTGGCAAAAGTTGGCTCCTCCTCACCCAACGCTTCCCTGGT
>NW_025550759.1:5000-7500 GCF_905237065.1 Salmo salar
TCACCCCATCCCGACCGACGGGGACGCCTTCTCCACTCCTGACGCTCCCCGTCGGCCGCCATCCCCTCTCCCCTGGATGCGGTAACAGCGCCCGACACACACTCACCCTGCGTCCTGTACCCCACACTTAGGTCTACCACCCTGCCCTCCTCCTGACTCCTGCCCGGGGACCCCACGCTCCCAAACAGGGAGCTTAAGCCTCCCTCCATCGCCCAATCCTGGGCCATTCCTGTGAAGTCCAGCTCAGACAGGGGTGTAAGGGAGAAGGAAGAGGGAGCCCAAGAGGGCCCTGTAACCTCCCCTCCCCTCCACCCTGATCTGCCCCCCTCCCTCTTTTACCACCCATCCTCCTTGAGCGCTCCCCTCTTTTCGACCTCTTGTATGGTGGAGTAAAAGGCAAAAAGTTTTCATAGCTTGCCTCCTTCTCCACCTCCACCCGTGATTTCACCTCTTTACTGTCCCCCCACTCCTTCACTCCTTCTCCTACTGGTCCCGCCACAACTACCTTCTCTGTCTCCTCCCTTTCTGTCTTTTCCTTCTCCACCACCTTCTTCCCTGTCTCCTTCCTTTCTGTCTCTTTCTTCTCCACCACCTTCTTCCCTATCTCCTTCCTTTCTGTCTCTTTCTCCTCCACCACCTTCTTCCCTGTCTCCTTCCTTTCTGTCTCTTTCTCCTCCACCGCCTTCTTCCCTCTCTCCTTCCTTTCTGTCTCTTTCTCCTCCACCACCTTCTTCCCTGTCTCCTTCCTTTCTATCTCTTTCTTCTCCACCGCCGTCTTCCCAGTCTCCTTCCTTTCTGTCTCTTTCTCCTCCACCACCTTCTTCCCAGTCTCCTTCCTTTCTGTCTCTTTCTTCTCCACCTCCGTCTTCCCAGTCTCCTCCCTCTCTGTTGCCTTCTCCGTCTCCTTCCTCTCCACAGCCGTCTTCTCTGGCCCCTTCACTCTCCTGTCTCCTTCCTCCTCCTGCTCTCCTTTAGCCTTCTTCCCTTCCGTTTCCACTATGCTGTTGTCTTCTTTTCCTTTTTCTCCTCCCGCTTCCGTTTTCTCCTCCTCTTCCACCCGTGTGTCCGCTCCCTCTGTTCCAGTCCTTTGTTCTTGGTCCCTCCTTCTACCCCATCCCCGGCTCTTGCTCCCCCAGCTGCAGACGCGTATGACCTCTGACGCGCCGGGCATTCACGCCACAGGTGCGTTAGCATACCACACCCGTGACATGCCTTCGGCGCGTCACAGTCCCTCGCCTCGTGCTCCGTAGATCCACAATACCTGCACTTCTTTGTACCGCACGAGGCGAGGATATGACCATAGGCCATACAACGCCTGCAGAACGGAGGCTGACGGGCATAATGCAACGTCCCCCGGTCAGCCCCCAGGGAGAACATCGCCGGAGGATGGAGGTATCCACCCAATCCATTTGGGTCCTCTCTTAGGAGGGCCTGGAAACCCCTCCTCCCGGTCCAAAAGCCCAGGGAGTCTTTGAGGTGCCTTCCCGAGGAGACACCATCCATGTATCTCCCCAGAAAGGCCCCCACCTCCTCATCCTTAACGTAAGGGTTGTAAATATTTACATTTACAACTCGGAAATTACTCCTCGCCAAGCTGGTTACAATGTAAAGAGACATTGGCCTCTCCGCTTCCACTTCTCTCACTTTTCTCAAAATGTCATCGTGCTTTCCTTCTGTATGCAGTGCCAACTCGTACGCTCCTTCCAATGGATTGTCTTGAAGGCAGAACACATCCTCCACCTTCAGTCCCAGGATCCCAATCACAATGTTCCTCCCAAAGGCATCTCTGTCAAAAGGCTCCATCGTCTTATCTCTCCATGCAAAGCGTATCGTATTTGCCTGACCTGTCCTAGGGACCGGTCTCGTGAAGTACTTTGCGCCATCTCCGCAAGGAGCTTGACACACTCTACTCAGCTCTCGCTCTCTTCAAAACAGAAACAACTGAAAAAGAGCGGCAAAATAAACCAATCGTGAATACAAAAAACCAAAATAACAAACTTTCCTCCCTCCTGCCTTCCTTCGACCTTTTGGCTCAGCGGGCTTTGGGGCACCTCGGTACCAAGCTTGATCTGAGCCAAAAGGCCGAGAAGCGATAACCCACAAATTGACCCCTGCACCCGCCGGGGCCCGGGGCCTCGGCAGACCTCATCGGTTTGGCAAAAGTTGGCTCCTCCTCACCCAACGCTTCCCTGGTGACAGGCGGGTGTGTTTTTTTTTAAAAGTCGCTAATGCGTCGTTAGGTCACTAGCTCTTTAATCCTAGTGCGACTATTTGTTCAATGCCCGGCAAATACACCAGTCATCGTCGGGCTTGAACTCAATTGCCCGAGCGACTACTTTGAGTGGAAAAAATACGCCGGTCGGTCAGCCGGCTTCAAGTCAAACGCCTGAGCAAAAAGTCTCGGCGTCATCTCTGTCAATTTCTCTTGAAACAAGATACCGGGCTCTGCCAGAAGCAAAGCCCTTCCAAAAATACGTTGAACTCGTAAGTGTTCCTCTCC
>NW_025550759.1:35000-42500 GCF_905237065.1 Salmo salar
TGGGGGACGTATCAGATATTAAACTGATAAGAACAGATTTTTTTTTTTATAAAATATATTTATTACGTTCAAAACCCAACAAAAATCTTATACAATCAATCAATTCAAACACAAATTCCATTAAACATTTCAAAACTATTCAATAATAACCAAACCCAAAAACCAAAAGTCATGGGAGCATTTTCCCTCCCCTTCCCATCTACAAACCAAAACCTACACCAAAAAATCAAAGAAAAACTCACCCCATCCCGACCGACGGGGACGCCTTCTCCACTCCTGACGCTCCCCCGTCGGCCGCCATCCCCTCTCCCCTGGATGCGGTAACAGCGCCCGACACACGCTCACCCTGCGTCCCGTACCCCACACTTAGGTCTACCACCCTGCCCTCCTCCTGACTCCGGCCCGGGGACCCCACGAGCCCAAACAGGGAGCTTAAGCCTCCCTCCATCGCCCAATCCTGGGCCATGCCTGTAAGGTCAAGCTCAGACAGGGGTGTAAAGGTGAAGGAAGAGGGAACCCAAGAGGGCCCTGTAACCTCCCCCTCCCCTCCACCCTGATCTGCCCCCTCCCTCTTTTACCACCCATCCTCCTTGAGCGCTCCCCTCTTTTTCGACCTCTTGTATGGTGGAGTAAAAGGCAAAAAGTTTTCATAGCTTGCCTCCTTCTCCACCTCCACCCGTGATTTCACCTCTTTACTGTCCCCCCACTCCTTCACTCCTTCTCCTACTGGTCCCGCCACAACTACCTTCTCTGTCTCCTCCCTTTCTGTCTTTTCCTTCTCCACCACCTTCTTCCCTGTCTCCTTCCTTTCTGTCTCTTTCTTCTCCACCACCTTCTTCCCTATCTCCTTCCTTTCTGTCTCTTTCTCCTCCACCACCTTCTTCCCTGTCTCCTTCCTTTCTGTCTCTTTCTCCTCCACCACCTTCTTCCCTCTCTCCTTCCTTTCTGTCTCTTTCTCCTCCACCACCTTCTTCCCTGTCTCCTTCCTTTCTATCTCTTTCTTCTCCACCGCCGTCTTCCCAGTCTCCTTCCTTTCTGTCTCTTTCTCCTCCACCACCTTCTTCCCAGTCTCCTTCCTTTCTGTCTCTTTCTTCTCCACCTCCGTCTTCCCAGTCTCCTCCCTCTCTGTTGCCTTCTCCGTCTCCTTCCTCTCCACAGCCGTCTTCTCTGGCCCCTTCACTCTCCTGTCTCCTTCCTCCTCCTGCTCTCCTTTAGCCTTCTTCCCTTCCGTTTCCACTATGCTGTTGTCTTCTTTTCCTTTTTCTCCTCCCGCTTCCGTTTTCTCCTCCTCTTCCACCCGTGTGTCCGCTCCCTCTGTTCCAGTCCTTTGTTCTTGGTCCCTCCTTCTACCCCCATCCCCGGCTCTTGCTCCCCCCCCAGCTGCAGACGCGTATGACCTCTGACGCGCCGGGCATTCACGCCACAGGTGCGTTAGCATACCACACCCGTGACATGCCTTCGGCGCGTCACAGTCCCTCGCCTCGTGCTCCGTAGATCCACAATACCTACACTTCTTTGTACCGCACGAGGCGAGGATATGACCATAGGCCATACAACGCCTGCAGAACGGAGGCTGACGGGCATAATGCAACGTCCCCCGGTCAGCCCCCAGGGAGAACATCGCCGGAGGATGGAGGTATCCACCCAATCCATTTGGGTCCTCTCTTAGGAGGGCCTGGAAACCCCTCCTCCCGGTCCAAAAGCCCAGGGAATCTTTGAGGTGCCTTCCTGAGGAGACACCATCCATGTATCTCCCCAGAAAGGCCCCCACCTCCTCATCCTTAACGTAAGGGTTGTAAATATTTACATTTACCACTCGGAAATTACTCCTCGCCAAGCTGGTTACAATGTAAAGAGACATTGGCCTCTCCGCTTCCACTTCTCTCACTTTTCTCAAAATGTCATCGTGCTTTCCTTCTGTATGCAGTGCCAACTCATACGCTCCTTCCAATGGATTGTCTTGAAGGCAGAACACATCCTCCACCTTCAGTCCCAGGATTCCAATCACAATGTTCCTCCCAAAGGCATCTCTGTCAAAAGGCTCCATCGTCTTATCTCTCCAAGCAAAGCGTGATCGTATTTGCCTGACCTGTCCTAGGGACCGGTCTCGATGAAGTACTTTGCGCCATCTCCGCAAGGAGCTTGACACACTCTACTCAGCTCTCGCTCTCTTCAAAACAGAAAAAACTGAAAAAGAGCGGCAAAATAAACCAATCGTGAATACAAAAAACCAAAATAACAAACTTTCCTCCCTCCTGCCTTCCTTCGACCTTTTGGCTCAGCGGGCTTTGGGGCACCTCGGTACCAAGCTTGATCTGAGCCAAAAGGCCGAGAAGCGATAACCCACAAATTGACCCCTGCACCCGCCCGGCCCCGGGGGCCTCGGCAGACCTCATCGGTTTGGCAAAAGTTGGCTCCTCCTCACCCAACGCTTCCCTGGTGACAGGCGGGTGTTTTTTTTTAAAAGTCGCTAATGCGTCGTTAGGTCACTAGCTCTTTAATCCTAGTGCGACTATTTGTTCAATGCCCGGCAAATACACCAGTCATCGTCGGGCTTGAACTCAATTGCCCGAGCGACTACTTTGAGTGGAAAAAATACGCCGGTCGGTCAGCCGAGCTTCAAGTCAAACGCCTGAGCAAAAAGTCTCGGCGTCATCTCTGTCAATTTCTCTTGAAACAAGATACCGGGCTCTGCCAGAAGCAAAGCCCTTCCAAAAATACGTTGAACTCGTAAGTGTTCCTCTCCACGGAAGTCTTTAGTAAAAGGCGAAAGGCTTGTGCGTAATGAAGAGAAACCAGAGTCGTATGGAAGTCAGAGGTCGGGGCCCGAGACACACACGGTGCACTCTAGGCCGGGTCCCCGCGGGTGGTCCCCGAACCCACTCTTCCAAGTTTTCGAGGGCTGTGGGTAAAAAGTCACAGACAGACAGACAGACAGACAGACAGACAGACAGACAGACAGACAGACAGACAGACAGACAGATAGATAGATAGACAATCCTGGTGAAGTGATTGTATTTTTGGGGGGGGGCTCAAAACACACACACACACACAATCCTGGTGAAGTGATTGTATTTTTTGGGGGGGGCTCAAAAACACACACACACACACACACACACACACACACACACACACACACACACACACACACACACACACACACACACACTCTCCTGGCCAATGTTATTTTTTTATTTTTTATTTTTTTTTTTTTAAGTAAAATGGCGGGAAAACGGGGGACCCCCATGAAGGGGGCTTCGCACTTGTTTCAGTTTGGATGATTCTTCTTTTTCATTCCTTCTCTTCTTCTGCTAGCTGTTTTACATAGCTTGGTGTATTTCTTTTTCCTTGACAATGGGAGAAAAGTGTTGCACCGTTCCCGGAGGTACTGCAATACCGGGTCGATGCGTGGAGCGGACGGAGCAAGCCCCATTTCCGACTCCCTGTTCGAAAAATCCATTTAATATGTAGTCCCCCGATGGGGGACGTATCAGATATTAAACTGATAAGAACAGATACTACACTTGATCTGAGCCAAAAGGCCGAGAAGCGATAACCCACAAATTGACCCCTGCACCCGCTCGGCCCCGGGGGCCTCGGCAGACCTCATCGGTTTGGCAAAAGTTGGCTCCTCCTCACCCAACGCTTCCCTGGTGACAGGCGGGTGTGTTTTTTTTAAAAGTCGCTAATGCGTCGTTAGGTCACTAGCTCTTTAATCCTAGTGCGACTATTTGTTCAATGCCCGGCAAATACACCAGTCATCGTCGGGCTTGAACTCAATTGCCCGAGCGACTACTTTGAGTGGAAAAAATACGCCGGTCGGTCAGCCGGCTTCAAGTCAAACGCCTGAGCAAAAAGTCTCGGCGTCATCTCTGTCAATTTCTCTTGAAACAAGATACCGGGCTCTGCCAGAAGCAAAGCCCTTCCAAAAATACGTTGAACTCGTAAGTGTTCCTCTCCACGGAAGTCTTTAGTAAAAGGCGAAAGGCTTGTGCGTAATGAAGAGAAACCAGAGTCGTATGGAAGTCAGAGGTCGGGGCCCGAGACACACACGGTGCACTCTAGGCCGGGTCCCCGCGGGTGGTCCCCGAACCCACTCTTCCAAGTTTTCGAGGGCTGTGGGTAAAAAGTCACAGACAGACAGACAGACAGACAGACAGACAGACAGACAGACAGACAGACAGACAGACAGACAGACAGATAGATAGATAGATAGACAATCCTGGTGAAGTGATTGTATTTTGGGGGGGCTCAAAAAACACACACACACACAATCCTGGTGAAGTGATTGTATTTTTTTGGGGGGGCTCCCAAAACACACACACACACACACACACACACACACACACACACACACACACACACACACACACACACACACACACACTCTCCTGGCCAATGTTTTTTTTTTTTTTTTTTTTTTTTAAGTAAAATGGCGGGAAAACGGGGGACCCCCATGAAGGGGGCTTCGCACTTGTTTCAGTTTGGATGATTCTTCTTTTTCATTCCTTCTCTTCTTCTGCTAGCTGTTTTACATAGCTTGGTGTATTTCTTTTTCCTTGACAATGGGAGAAAAGTGTTGCACCGTTCCCGGAGGTACTGCAATACCGGGTCGATGCGTGGAGCGGACGGAGCAAGCCCCATTTCCGACTCCCTGTTCGAAAAATCCATTTAATATGTAGTCCCCCGATGGGGGACGTATTGAGATATTAAACTGATAAGAACAGATTTTTTTTTTTATAAAATATATTTATTACGTTCAAAACCCAACAAAAATCTTATACAATCAATCAATTCAAACACAAATTCCATTAAACATTTCAAAACTATTCAATAATAACCAAACCCAAAACCAAAAGTCATGGGAGCATTTTCCCTCCCCTTCCCATCTACAAACCAAAACCTACACCAAAAAATCAAAGAAAAACTCACCCCATCCCGACCGACGGGGACGCCTTCTCCACTCCTGACGCCTCCCCGTCGGCCGCCATCCCCTCTCCCCTGGATGCGGTAACAGCGCCCGACACACGCTCACCCTGCGTCCCGTACCCCACACTTAGGTCTACCACCCTGCCCTCCTCCTGACTCCGGCCCGGGGACCCCACGAGCCCAAACAGGGAGCTTAAGCCTCCCTCCATCGCCCAATCCTGGGCCATGCCTGTAAGGTCAAGCTCAGACAGGGGTGTAAAGGTGAAGGAAGAGGGAACCCAAGAGGGCCCTGTAACCTCCCCTCCCCTCCACCCTGATCTGCCCCCTCCCTCTTTTACCACCCATCCTCCTTGAGCGCTCCCCTCTTTTCGACCTCTTGTATGGTGGAGTAAAAGGCAAAAAGTTTTCATAGCTTGCCTCCTTCTCCACCTCCACCCGTGATTTCACCTCTTTACTGTCCCCCCACTCCTTCACTCCTTCTCCTACTGGTCCCGCCACAACTACCTTCTCTGTCTCCTCCCTTTCTGTCTTTTCCTTCTCCACCACCTTCTTCCCTGTCTCCTTCCTTTCTGTCTCTTTCTTCTCCACCACCTTCTTCCCTATCTCCTTCCTTTCTGTCTCTTTCTCCTCCACCACCTTCTTCCCTGTCTCCTTCCTTTCTGTCTCTTTCTCCTCCACCACCTTCTTCCCTCTCTCCTTCCTTTCTGTCTCTTTCTCCTCCACCACCTTCTTCCCTGTCTCCTTCCTTTCTATCTCTTTCTTCTCCACCGCCGTCTTCCCAGTCTCCTTCCTTTCTGTCTCTTTCTCCTCCACCACCTTCTTCCCAGTCTCCTTCCTTTCTGTCTCTTTCTTCTCCACCTCCGTCTTCCCAGTCTCCTCCCTCTCTGTTGCCTTCTCCGTCTCCTTCCTCTCCACAGCCGTCTTCTCTGGCCCCTTCACTCTCCTGTCTCCTTCCTCCTCCTGCTCTCCTTTAGCCTTCTTCCCTTCCGTTTCCACTATGCTGTTGTCTTCTTTTCCTTTTTCTCCTCCCGCTCTGTTTTCTCCTCCTCTTCCACCCGTGTGTCCGCTCCCTCTGTTCCAGTCCTTTGTTCTTGGTCCCTCCTTCTACCCCCATCCCCGGCTCTTGCTCCCCCCCCAGCTGCAGACGCGTATGACCTCTGACGCGCCGGGCATTCACGCCACAGGTGCGTTAGCATACCACACCCGTGACATGCCTTCGGCGCGTCACAGTCCCTCGCCTCGTGCTCCGTAGATCCACAATACCTACACTTCTTTGGACCGCACGAGGCGAGGATATGACCATAGGCCATACAACGCCTGCAGAACGGAGGCTGACGGGCATAATGCAACGTCCCCCGGTCAGCCCCCAGGGAGAACATCGCCGGAGGATGGAGGTATCCACCCAATCCATTTGGGTCCTCTCTTAGGAGGGCCTGGAAACCCCTCCTCCCGGTCCAAAAGCCCAGGGAATCTTTGAGGTGCCTTCCTGAGGAGACACCATCCATGTATCTCCCCAGAAAGGCCCCCACCTCCTCATCCTTAACGTAAGGGTTGTAAATATTTACATTTACCACTCGGAAATTACTCCTCGCCAAGCTGGTTACAATGTAAAGAGACATTGGCCTCTCCGCTTCCACTTCTCTCACTTTTCTCAAAATGTCATCGTGCTTTCCTTCTGTATGCAGTGCCAACTCATACGCTCCTTCCAATGGATTGTCTTGAAGGCAGAACACATCCTCCACCTTCAGTCCCAGGATTCCAATCACAATGTTCCTCCCAAAGGCATCTCTGTCAAAAGGCTCCATCGTCTTATCTCTCCAAGCAAAGCGTATCGTATTTGCCTGACCTGTCCTAGGGACCGGTCTCGATGAAGTACTTTGCGCCATCTCCGCAAGGAGCTTGACACACTCTACTCAGCTCTCGCTCTCTTCAAAACAGAAAAAACTGAAAAAGAGCGGCAAAATAAACCAATCGTGAATACAAAAAACCAAAATAACAAACTTTCCTCCCTCCTGCCTTCCTTCGACCTTTTGGCTCAGCGGGCTTTGGGGCACCTCGGTACCAAGCTTGATCTGAGCCAAAAGGCCGAGAAGCGATAACCCACAAATTGACCCCTGCACCCGCCGGTCCCCGGGGCCTCGGCAGACCTCATCGGTTTGGCAAAAGTTGGCTCCTCCTCACCCAACGCTTCCCTGGTGACAGGCGGGTGTGTTTTTTTTAAAAGTCGCTAATGCGTCGTTAGGTCACTAGCTCTTTAATCCTAGTGCGACTATTTGTTCAATGCCCGGCAAATACACCAGTCATCGTCGGGCTTGAACTCAATTGCCCGAGCGACTACTTTGAGTGGAAAAAATACGCCGGTCGGTCAGCCGGCTTCAAGTCAAACGCCTGAGCAAAAAGTCTCGGCGTCATCTCTGTCAATTTCTCTTGAAACAAGATACCGGGCTCTGCCAGAAGCAAAGCCCTTCCAAAAATACGTTGAACTCGTAAGTGTTCCTCTCCACGGAAGTCTTTAGTAAAAGGCGAAAGGCTTGTGCGTAATGAAGAGAAACCAGAGTCGTATGGAAGTCA
>NW_025550759.1:50000-52500 GCF_905237065.1 Salmo salar
GGGGGGGGGCTCAAAAACACACACACACACACAATCCTGGTGAAGTGATTGTATTTTTTGGGGGGGGGGCTCAAAACACACACACACACACACACACACACACACACACACACACACACACACACACACACACACACACACACACACACACTCTCCTGGCCAATGTTTTTTTTTTTTTTTTTTTTTTTAAGTAAAATGGCGGGAAAACGGGGGACCCCCATGAAGGGGGCTTCGCACTTGTTTCAGTTTGGATGATTCTTCTTTTTTCATTCCTTCTCTTCTTCTGCTAGCTGTTTTACATAGCTTGGTGTATTTCTTTTTCCTTGACAATGGGAGAAAAGTGTTGCACCGTTCCCGGAGGTACTGCAATACCGGGTCGATGCGTGGAGCGGACGGAGCAAGCCCCATTTCCGACTCCCTGTTCGAAAAATCCATTTAATATGTAGTCCCCGATGGGGGACGTATCAGATATTAAACTGATAAGAACAGATACTACACTTGATCTGAGCCAAAAGGCCGAGAAGCGATAACCCACAAATTGACCCCTGCACCCGCCGGGCCCCGGGGGCCTCGGCAGACCTCATCGGTTTGGCAAAAGTTGGCTCCTCCTCACCCAACGCTTCCCTGGTGACAGGCGGGTGTGTTTTTTTTAAAAGTCGCTAATGCGTCGTTAGGTCACTAGCTCTTTAATCCTAGTGCGACTATTTGTTCAATGCCCGGCAAATACACCAGTCATCGTCGGGCTTGAACTCAATTGCCCGAGCGACTACTTTGAGTGGAAAAAATACGCCGGTCGGTCAGCCGGCTTCAAGTCAAACGCCTGAGCAAAAAGTCTCGGCGTCATCTCTGTCAATTTCTCTTGAAACAAGATACCGGGCTCTGCCAGAAGCAAAGCCCTTCCAAAAATACGTTGAACTCGTAAGTGTTCCTCTCCACGGAAGTCTTTAGTAAAAGGCGAAAGGCTTGTGCGTAATGAAGAGAAACCAGAGTCGTATGGAAGTCAGAGGTCGGGGCCCGAGACACACACGGTGCACTCTAGGCCGGGTCCTCGCGGGTGGTCCCCGAACCCACTCTTCCAAGTTTTCGAGGGCTGTGGGTAAAAAGTCACAGACAGACAGACAGACAGACAGACAGACAGACAGACAGACAGACAGACAGACAGACAGACAGACAGACAGATAGATAGATAGACAATCCTGGTGAAGTGATTGTATTTTTGGGGGGGCTCCAAAACACACACACACACACAATCCTGGTGAAGTGATTGTATTTTTTTGGGGGGCTCAAAACACACACACACACACACACACACACACACACACACACACACACACACACACACACACACACACACACACACACTCTCCTGGCCAATGTTATTTTTTTTTTTTTTTTTTTTTAAGTAAAATGGCGGGAAAACGGGGGACCCCCATGAAGGGGGCTTCGCACTTGTTTCAGTTTGGATGATTCTTCTTTTTCATTCCTTCTCTTCTTCTGCTAGCTGTTTTACATAGCTTGGTGTATTTCTTTTTCCTTGACAATGGGAGAAAAGTGTTGCACCGTTCCCGGAGGTACTGCAATACCGGGTCGATGCGTGGAGCGGACGGAGCAAGCCCCATTTCCGACTCCCTGTTCGAAAAATCCATTTAATATGTAGTCCCCCGATGGGGGACGTATCAGATATTAAACTGATAAGAACAGATACTACACTTGATCTGAGCCAAAAGGCCGAGAAGCGATAACCCACAAATTGACCCCTGCACCCGCCGGGCCCCGGGGCCTCGGCAGACCTCATCGGTTTGGCAAAAGTTGGCTCCTCCTCACCCAACGCTTCCCTGGTGACAGGCGGGTGTGTTTTTTTTTAAAAGTCGCTAATGCGTCGTTAGGTCACTAGCTCTTTAATCCTAGTGCGACTATTTGTTCAATGCCCGGCAAATACACCAGTCATCGTCGGGCTTGAACTCAATTGCCCGAGCGACTACTTTGAGTGGAAAAAATACGCCGGTCGGTCAGCCGGCTTCAAGTCAAACGCCTGAGCAAAAAGTCTCGAGCGTCATCTCTGTCAATTTCTCTTGAAACAAGATACCGGGCTCTGCCAGAAGCAAAGCCCTTCCAAAAATACGTTGAACTCGTAAGTGTTCCTCTCCACGGAAGTCTTTAGTAAAAGGCGAAAGGCTTGTGCGTAATGAAGAGAAACCAGAGTCGTATGGAAGTCAGAGGTCGGGGCCCGAGACACACACGGTGCACTCTAGGCCGGGTCCCCGCGGGTGGTCCCCGAACCCACTCTTCCAAGTTTTCGAGGGCTGTGGGTAAAAAGTCACAGACAGACAGACAGACAGACAGACAGACAGACAGACAGACAGACAGACAGACAGACAGACAGACAGACAGACAGATAGATAGATAGACAATCCTGGTGAAGTGATTGTATTTTTGGGGGGGGGCTCAAAAACACACACACACACACAATCCTGGTGAAGTGATTGTATTTTTTTGGGGG
>NW_025550759.1:62500-66651 GCF_905237065.1 Salmo salar
ACAATGGGAGAAAAGTGTTGCACCGTTCCCGGAGGTACTGCAATACCGGGTCGATGCGTGGAGCCGGACGGAGCAAGCCCCATTTCCGACTCCCTGTTCGAAAAATCCATTTAATATGTAGTCCCCCCGATGGGGGACGTATCAGATATTAAACTGATAAGAACAGATTTTTTTTTTTAGAAAAAATAATTTATTACGCTTCAATACCATTCATTCTTTACAAAATCATATATTCCTTCAAACTCAAATAATGGTATTTTAATTTATAAAACAAACCAAAAAACCCCCCAAAACAAAACTCAGGGGGAGCATCATCCCTCCCCGTCATCCTAAACACTAACTTTCCCTATCTTCCCGTCCCTAATCTAAAATAACCCCAGCCCTAATCCCCCTTCCATCTCTCCGGGCAGCGTGCTGCCCCCACTTCGTCTCCTCCCTCTTCATCCTCCCCCTCAAATCTCCTTCCACCCTCCTCACTATTCCTTCCACCCCCAATCTCTCCCTGTCTTGACCATGTTCTGCCTGGCTTCCCACAGCCCTCGCTTAAAGAGGCTCATGAGAAGCCAGAGCAGAAACCTATCCCTATCCGTCCCCCTCCTCTCCCTACACCTCTCTCTAACCTAGCCCACGTCAATACAAAATCACCTCTAACCCTTCCTAACAACACCCGTGCCTTTGCCCATACTACTCCGGCAATGGCACAGTCCCAAAAGACATGGCGCACAGTCTCCTCCCTGCCACAAGAAAGTCTTGGACAGGTGGGGGGATCGCGCCAAGCTATGCGCGGTACATGGTGGAGCGTACGGCAAACACTTGTGGAGACTCAACCAATTCAGGTCCTTGAGCCTGTTGTCCAGGCCCCGCGCCTGCACTCCCTCCCAGACCGCCGCCGGGATGCCCACTACAGGTGCCGGACTTACTGCCCGTCTGACCTCCTCGTACAGGTGCCTGTGATCTAAACCTACTCGGGCAACTTCAACCTCGGGGTGTGCACGCAGCCACTTGGCCGCATGGCCAAAGTGCCACGGCAGCTGTTCCGCCCGAGGACCCGTGTTAGACCACACCATTACGCTTCTCGCCTGATACGAAGAACACCCGCAGGAGGTAACCGGACGGGTGTAGTACCCGGCTGAGCAAGCTCCGTTAACAGAAAAGAAACAAAATTGTGCTCCAGCTTGAGGGGGGAGATGTGGTACCCCCTACCTCCCCCCCCGATGGGACAGATCATGCGTGCCCTGGCGACCCACCTCGTACCTGCCACCCCACATGAACTGAAACACTAGCCTCACTAGAGGCCTCCTCAGACAAGCCGGCAATGGGTAGATGTACGCCAAATACAAAAGAGATGGCAGTACATCCACCTTGAGAACCAGGACCTTGCCTAAAAAGGACAAAGACCTAGCCCTCCACATTGCTAGCTTCCTCTGTACCACTGCGATGCCCATGTTCCAGTTCAGCGTCGCTGAGCCGGAGGTCTCAAAGTGGACCCCGAGAACCCTCAGGGCCCCGTATAGAGAGATAACCCTCCGGGCACATCCGTCCTACCACTCCATCTTCCGAAAAATTTGACGGAAGACTTCGCGTGGTTCAGAACCGCCCCCGACGCTCGGGTGAAGTCCCCAATAATGGCAAGGGACCTTGTCAAGCACGAGTCCTTGCAAAGCAGCAAGGAGGTGTCGTCGGCGTACTGTGTCAACTTGACACGGAGACCGCCACTTCCAGGGATCAGCAAGCCCTCCACCCCTGTGTCTGCCCTAATGGCAGCCCCCAGAGGCTCCATGTACAGAACGAAAAGGAGAGCCGAGAG
The DNA here is from genome assembly GCF_905237065.1 of Salmo salar. Taxonomy (NCBI): domain Eukaryota; kingdom Metazoa; phylum Chordata; class Actinopteri; order Salmoniformes; family Salmonidae; genus Salmo; species Salmo salar. Next base: position 64,308 of record NW_025550759.1, read on the forward strand.
CGGGCATCCCTGCCTGACCCCAGACGAGAGGTCAAAACGTCACCTAAGTGACTGTTAACGCTAACCCGGCACCCCGTCTCGACATATAAAGTAACGGATCCATCCTATAAACTTCTCCCCAAATCCTAATCTGCCTAACACCCTGAATAGAAAGGATCTATTCACGCGATCAAAGGCTTTCGCCTGATCAAGCGCTGCTACCATTAAAGGCAGCCCTCTATCTTCTACCCAAGCGATGGAGTCCCTGATCAACTGAAGGTTCCACCTAATAGAGCGTCCCTCTACCCCACACGTCTGATCCTCGTGGACGACGTAGGGAAGGGCTGTGCGCAAACCGGTCTGCTAAGACCTTTGCTAAGAGCTTATAGTCTACACACAGCATGGTCAATGGCCTCCAGTTGCCCAGGTCAGTTGCTTCCCTTCTTATAAAGAAGTGACAGCACACCGACAGCCATTGATCCCCCCGGGACCCCCGTCTCAAGGATGGCCTTCAAGACTTCGAGGACCACTGGTCCAAATATACCCCAAAACTTGAGGTAAAACTCGGCCGGCAACCCATCCATCCCAGGCACCTTCCCTTTTCCCATCCTCCTGAGAGCACTCTCAACCTCCTCGAGGGAGATCTGAGCCTCCATCACATCTCTAATGTCCTCCGGCAATCGCGGGACAAGTGTTCTAAAAACACATTTCCCTGCTCTACATCTATTACCCTCTCTTTTAATAAACCTCGGAAATGATCAGTTGTCACCCTGACCATTTCCTCCGGTTTTCTAACTATGCTATCATCTTCTTTCCTCACCCCATGCATTATCTTCCTACTCTGTCTGCCCCTAACCGACTTAAAGAACATAGCGGAACAAGTCTCATTATGTTCTAGAAAGCCATTATGCGCACGCTCCAGGAAAGCTCGAGCCTTCCGCTCCTGCAGCTCCCCTGAGCTGCGCCTTCAGGTCAGTGGATCTCTCCCAGTCAATCGACCGCCGAGGTTGCCTGCCTCGTACTCGAGTTCGAGCAACCTTTGGATACGATCCACCTCCCTCCTTTCCTCCCTTTTTTCCTCTTACAATATCCTATTATAAAAGCCCTAATCCTTACCTTAACTAAATCCCACCACTCTAACACCCCTCATGGACCGGAGGCCTTCAAGCCCCCGAAAGAAACCAAAAGGTGTCAACGAAAGCTTGCTCCTCCAGCACATCCCGATCTAATTTCCAGTACCCCCTACCGAAGAGGCAGACTGGCGACCCCACCTGCAGGAGCACCCCGTCGTGATCTGAGAAGAACACAGGCAACAGCCGCCCAGACAACTGACCCAAAGACCTAGATAGGAAAATGTGAGTCGAGCCTCCGCGCAACCCCCCGGGAGTTGCGCCATGTGGGACCAGCCATTGTCGGAGTAGAGTGCAGGCCTCCATCAACCAGACCATGGCAAGCCATTAGCCCGGTGATGGCGCCTGCACTACTATCCCCGCTAACCCTAAATCTATATTAAAATCCCCCCTATCACTAAGTGCCTATTTGTAACACACAGGGGGGCGTCAGACAGTCCACCATCTCCCTCCTGTCTGCCGCCACCTGTGGCCCATACACCACCACTAACCTATACCTACTATCCCTAAAAGTGACATCCACCCCCATAACCCTCCCTTGCATCACAACAAACGTGCCCTCCACCTTCACCTCCCTATTCCCAAACAAAATCCCCACCCCTGTAGAATGCAACCCCACCTATACCCCAAACTGACTCCCCTTATCCCACTCCCTCCTAAACCTGATGACATCCCCTCCATCCCTCAGGTGAACCTCCTGTAAAAAACAAACATCAAAACCAACCCCTCTAAAAAACTAAAAGCCGCCCTCCTTTTAACATAATCCCTTAAACCCCTTACATTTAAACTAAACAAAATTAACATAAGATATTATTTTTACAAAACACAACACAAAACCATTACTTCTTTAAAATTAAAACCCCAAAACAATCAAAAAAACAGGAGGCTCACCCGATGCTCCCCTGCTCCTTCTCCTCCGGCGGGACGTCTTCTGCTCTCCTGACGCCCCCGTCCTCCTCCATCTCCCCAACCCAGGATGCAGGTATGGTGTTAGGCCTTGGAGTGCTCTGCATCCTGGGTTCCCCACCAACACCCGTAACTTCTTCCTCCCTGTAAATTTCCGGGTTTAGAGTAGGGGACCCCATCTCCTCAAAGAGGAGTTGAGATCCCCCCAGACATCCAGCTCTGAGCCACTTCCTGGGAGTCACGCTCCACCACATGTTGAGGGGCTGAGGAAACCAGCAAAGAAACTTTTCCTCCCCCATCCCTCGCTTGGCAACCCCATCCACCCCCTC
>NW_025550760.1:0-6838 GCF_905237065.1 Salmo salar
GAGATGTACAAAATAGGGTAAGGTGGGGCTAATCTCCCAGGGGAGGAGATGCCCACACTAGGAGGTTCAGGTGGGGCTGTCTCTCAGGTAGTGGAGGAGATGCCCATTACGACTAATAGGGGTTCAGGTGGGGCTAGTCTCCCAGGTAGTGGAGGAGATGCCCACTACTAGTAACCAGGGTTCCAGGTGGAGCTTCTCCCAGGTAGTGGAGGAGATGCCCACTATTAGTATTTGGGGTTCGGTAGACTAGTCTCCCAGTGGAGGAGATCCACTACTAGTATAGGGTTCAGGTAGAGCTAGTCTCCCAGGTAGTAGGAGGAGATGCCCACTACTAGTAATAGGGTTCAGGTGGGCTAGTCTCCCAGGTAGTGGAGGAGGATGCCTGGAGTACGAGTGATGGGCTGCAAGGGGGGAGTGATGAGAGGGAGTGTTAGAAGTGAGTCCCAGGGGTCTGTGGCCTCTTCTGTTGAGGAGGAGCAGGATATTATGGATATCTCTATTGGTATGATAGCAGCTGGTGACTGGCTCAATTTATGATCTATAAATAGGTTTTTGGATCAGACTTTTGGGGAAATCTGTCAAATTGACAGAATATTTTGATGTTGATAGTTTGAGAGTCAGCTGTGATGTTACAGAAGACGGTGGGGTTAGACCATGTTATAGTTAGTTTCGCATTGAGGATGTTACTGCTGTTACAGCGAAAGGTGGTGGAACGTGGTCAGGGTAAGAGGTAGAATTTAAACAATGATGTTGATCATGCTTCATAGGGTGTCTTCTTTTTCTCTTTGGTTTTCTGTGTTTTTCTTCTGCTTTTCCTTTCTCTTTTTCTATATGGAGGTACTGGTAGGTTTCTCTCAATATTAATGGTGGAAGGGACAGAAAGTGGCTTGGGTATTAGAAGTGGTAAAACAGAAAAGGCTTTAATGTAGTTTTTCTACAGTGGAGACACATAGTGATGAGGAAATAAGGTTGACTGGGGTATGTGGTGGGAGTGGGCAGCATATACTCAGTCATGGTAACTAATTTCAGTGCTGGGGTGGCAATCTTGTTTTCTTCAGGCTTGGGGGGTGACTGTGGTATCTACAACAGAGATTGTCAAGGATCTGGTTTTATTGGTCAAGGCGGAGGTTATGGGGTTTTGTTAGTTTTTTGAATGTTTAGCTTACCTAATGAGGGTACAGGGTATTGCTGTATTTGACAAAATAAAGGAACTTTAAGACAGTTGTGACCAAAGAGGGTTTAACCAGGGGAGTTTAGGGGGACTGAACCAGGTAGTGGATTTTACTGTTGATCGCACCGCTGAAGAAGCTCACTCCGCGGTCAGCCACTTGCCTGTCTGGTCTACTAACTTTGAGTTTGAGCTTTTGATGTTGTGGAGAGTCAGGAATGCAAAAGTTAGGCAGTACACATGGCTAAAAATCAATGAAGGTTCGTGTCAGTGCAGCAATTAAGACAGGTTTTATATATCTTGATCACTACTGTGGTAGGGTTGAAGATGACATTCTCTGTGGGTTTCTCTGATCACCATTTTTTGTTTACTGTTGATATTCATTTGTCCTGTCCACGAAGTTGTCATCACCTTACTGGTTTTCCATGTTAGAATTGTTACAGATGTCATGTTTTGTAGGTTTTTGTTGTTTTGGGAAAAATGGAGGGGTTCGAAAGTGTGAAACTTTGAGTCCTTGAGACAATGGTGGGAGTTCGGCATCCAAAATACGATTATTTTGTCAACAGTATACTGCTCTGTCTCGAATTGAAGTCAAAGAGACTATCAAGGCCCTTGTGAACAGGACATCAAATTTATTGAATTGAAGGTGCTCACTCAGAATGACCCTGGATTAGTCGAATTTACACAAGAGACGAGGAACTGAGATTGTTTCTGCACTGAAAGAGTGAAGGGATTCTTGATTAGGTCTCGTTCGCTTCCCTCAAGGATATGGATGCTCCTAAGCGCTTTTCTTTTTTTAACCTAGGACAGCTCGACACTGCACCGTAAACAGATGGTCTGCCGTCTCCCTGATGGGAAGGTGACCACGGATGACAGTGAAATGCGTCAACATGCAGTGGATTTCACTCTGCCCTCAATAAGGCGGAGGACAGGCATTTCTGTGTACTGAACAGTTGCTGGCACGGTCTTCCTCCAATTGGGACCTGAGCAGAGAGTCGCAGTGGACTCTGACATTACACTGCAAGAGCTGTCCACAGCAGTTATGCAGCTCTCAACAGGCCGAGCCCCTGGCATTGATGGTTTACCACATCTGAGTTTTATAAGCACTTTTGGGGGTCTATTGGGAGGATCTTTGAAGTGGTGTGTGCATCCTTTTAAGAGGGTTCTCTTCCTGTATCCTGTCAACGTGCGGTGCTTTCATTATTGCCAAAAGGGGATTTGGCTCTCACTTAAAAAATTGGAGACCTGTTGCGTTGCTGTGCGCAGAATATAAAATTGTTTCTAAATGTCTCAAACAGGTTAATATTTGGGATTGTTGGCCACAAGGACCAGTCTTACAAATGAAAATTACCTGATCGCTCTATTGTTCACAATTTTCTTAAGAGATGTTTTAGACATTTTGTAAACTGTCTGATGTAAATGTGGGTTTACTTTGTTGGATCAGGAGAAGGCTTTTGACCGGTGGACCACCAGCACTTGTTTAAAATAATGAAAGCTCTTTGGGTTTGGGGGAGTTTTTATCGTGGATGAATTTACTGTATGCTGGGGCCTCGTGTATGGTGAAGGTGGGGGTGGTTTGAGCTGCCCAATCCCTTCGTCCAGGGGCATCAGGCAGGATGCCCAATTTCCAGGGCAGTTATACAGTCTGGCGATTGAACCAATGCTTTGTTTTTTAAGAGCGAGGCTTACTGGTTTCTCAATGCCAGGAGTAACTGAGTGAGTCCCACGATAAACTGTTCATGCGTATGCAGATGACGGACAGTTTTTATTACAGGGGCTGAGGATGTTAAAGTTCTCTCAAATGTGCTCTAGAGGTGTGTTGAAGGGGCCTCCTCAGCGCTGGAGTCAATTGAAAGAGTGAAGCGCTTAGGCAGGTCAGCTTCAGATTAGGGTCTGCTCTCACGGTTGCCAGGGGGCTTCAGGGGGCAGAGATGGGATGAAGACTTTGGGGGTTTTTCTAGGCTCTGATGTCTTTCCAGAAAAGAACTGGGGAGGGTGTAGGAGAAATGTGTACCAGACTGTCCAAGTGGAAATGGGTGCTGCCCCAGCTGTCTTATAGGGGAAGGTACTGGTAGCACAATCTTGCTGCCTCTCCACCTGTGGCACAGAACTAATGATTTTACAGCCACCAAAGGGTCTGATTCCAAGAGCTTCAGAGGACCCTTGTCCAATTTCTTTCTGGTCTGGACAACACTTTGGATTAAGCTTCGAGCCCTGTACCTGCCACTCACACGAGGGTGGGCTTTGGTGGATATTTCCAGGATCATGGCTTTCCCGGCTTGCTGCAGCCCAGAGGCTGTTGGCACAGAGATGGTTCTAGCTGGGTCGACACAGCCATATTGATGAGGAGAGTATGCTGTTTGGGCTTAGATAAGCACCTTTTCCTCTTAAAACTGGAGGGGGTGATTTGCCTGGCCTGACTCCATTTTATGAGTCTGTTATGCAGGCTTGGAGAGTTTTTTGTGAAGTCTCGAGGCCAGCACGCCACCAGGGATGTGGCTTTTTGAAGAGCCTCTTTTCACAACACGCCATCCAGTCCCGTGTTCTGGGTTCCAGCTCCTACGTTCATGCCTGTTAGGCGTGGGGGTACTAAACTGGGTCATCTGATGCAGAACAGGAATAGATCAGTTGGAGGAGCTGGGAGAAAGAGCGGGGATCAAGATCATTTCGCCTACTGAGGAAGTTGTCGCTGAAGTCTGTGACTCCCTGCCAGTGCTTCATCTGCAGTATGTGTCTGTCCAATTGTGATCGGTAGTGGGAGGGTCTGGATTATGTGTCCCTGCACTGATTGTTAGTGCTGCAGCGGGGCATTCATGGAGGCGGCTGCTTTCCTTCGCATACCCCGGAGCTGGGGGAGTTCGGGTGGGAAAGAAGGCCATACAGAGTATGTGTTAAGGTGTCCCATGCATCTTCCTGGAAGGGGTCAAATCGACGAGGTGGGCGGATGTGCTTGGTTCAGGTGCCTCTCCAAAAGGCTGTTGGATCACTGTACAAACTGCCTATTGAAAGAGGACAGCTGACCTCCAATGGAGGATAAACATGGAGCTATAGCCTACTAAATGCATCTGGTACACCCGGGACCCTACTGTTGGGGAGGGGTATCCATTTTAGTGCTGGAGTCTGAAACTCTGGCACATCTGTTTTTACAGTGTCCCAGGTTGGTCGGGATGATTGACCTGATCACAAATTGGTTCTCAACGTTTAGAGAGGTTTTTCTTCTCAACTGTATATATTTATAAGCCAAAGTAAGGTTCAGTCGAAGGTAGTTGTGCTGTTAATTTTGTGTTAGGGCAGCAAAATTAGCGATATGGAAGACCCGAAGAACAGTATTCCGGGACAGGGGTCTGTTGAGTGGTGGGAATGCTGGAGGGAATGTTGGCAGCAGACTGAGGTTGAGTTTGCATATTATAAACTGGTCAACAATATTGATCTGTTTATGAGTATATAGTATTCAGAGGCTGTTGTGTATAGTTACTGTGGAGGAGGAAATTGGAGTTGGTTTTTAATTGATGTGTAACTGTGTTTTTTTTTTGTATACAGAGATGATATGGTGGGCTCCCAGACGCCATTAAAGATTAACTCAAACTCTCTTCTCTCTCTCTCTAACCTCTCTCTCTCTTCTCTCTCTCTCTAACCTCTCACTCTAATCTCTCTCTCTCTAACCTCTCTCTCTCCCCCCTAACTCTCTCTCTCTAACCTCTCTCTCTCTCTAACCTCTTCTCTCTCTAACCTCTCTCTCTATCTCTCTCTCTAACCTCTCTCTAACCTCTCTCTCTCTAACCTTCTCTTCTTCTCTAACCTCTCTTCTCTAATCTCTCTCTCTCTCTCTCTAACCTTTCTCTCTCTCTAACCTCTTCTCTCGCTTAACCTCTCTCTCTCTAACCTCTCTCTCTCTCTCTCTCTCTCTTCTCTCTCTCTAACCCCTAACCTCTCTCTATTTCTTTATATATATACAACTTCTCTCTCTCTAACTTCTATACGAACTTTATAACCCTATATATATCCTCTTTATATGCAGCTTCTATAACACAATTTTATTTATAATTTTCTAACTATATCAGCATATATATATACCTCTTATTTCTTACAACCTTCTTTATACACAGCATTGTAACCTACGTAACCTCTAATCTATCGGCATTTCTTATATACAGTACTCTCTCTCTCTCTCTCTAACCTCTCTCTCTCTCTAACTCTCTCTCTCTAACCTCTCTCTCTAACCTCTCTCTCTAACCTTCTCTCTCTCTCTCTACCTCTCTCTCTCTAATCTCTCTCTCTCTTACCTCTCTCTCTAATCTCTCTCTCTAACTCTCTCTCTCTCTAATCTCTCTCTCTCTCTAACCTCTCTCTCTCTAATCTCTCTCTCTCTAACCTCTCTCTCTCTAATCTCTCTCTCTAATCTCTCTCTCTCTAACCTCTCTCTCTATCTCTCTCTCTCTCTCTCTAACCTTTCTCTCTCTCCCTAACCTCTCTCTCGCTAACCTCTCTTCTCTCTAACCCTCTCTCTCTCTCTCTCTCTCTCTCTTCTCTCTCTCTACCTCTCTAATCTCTCTCTCTCTCTCTAACCTATCTCTCTCTCTTCTCTCTCTCTCTCTAACCTCTCTCTCTCTCTCTTCTCTCTCTCTCTCTAACCTCTCTCTCTCTAAACTCTCTCTCTCTAACCTCTCTCTCTAACCTCTCTCTCTCCTCTAGACTCTCTCTCTCTCTAACCTTTCTCTCTCTCTCTAACTCTATCCTCTCTCTCTAACCTCTCTCTCTCTCTCTCTCCTTATTAACTCGCATTTTAATTACAACTCTTTCTCGCATCTATACCGGCATCTATATTAAACCCCTCTTATATGCAATATATACAATATCTTTAACTCATTTATATTTCTAAACATTTTAAGATATATATTTTTACCTCTTATGCCAAACATTATACATCTCTCTCTCTAATGTTCTATATCTGTACAGGCCTATATATATATAAGTATTTTATAACTATACTTTCGATCTAACGATCTCTCGCACATCTATCTAACCCTTTAACCTTATCTCTCTAACCTCTCTCTCTCTCTCTAACCTCTCTCTCTCTCTCTAACCTTCTTCTCTCTCTAACCTCTCTCTAACCTCTCTCTAACCTCTCTCTAACCTCTCTCTAATCTCTCTCTCTCTCTAACCTCTCCCTCTCCTAACCTCTCTCTCTCTAACCTCTCTCTCTCTAACCTCTCTCTCTCTAACCTCTCTCTCTATCTTCTCTCTCTAACCTCTCTCTCCTAACATCTCTCTCTCTCTAACATCTCTCTCTCTAATCTCTCTCTCTTACCTCTCTCTCTCTAACCTCTCTCTCTCTAACCTCTCTCTTCTCTCTCTCTAACCTCTCTCTTAACTCTACCTTTTTCTCTCTCTCTAACCTCTCTCTCTCTCTAACCTCTCTCTCTCTCTCTCCCTATCCTCTCTCTCTCTCTCTCTATCCCTCTCTCTCTCTCTCTAACCTCTCTCTCTCACCTCTCTCTCTCTAACCTCTCTCTAACCTCTCTCTCTCTAACCTCTCTCTCCTAAAACCTCTCTCTCTAACCTCTCTCTCTCTAACCTCTCTCTCTCTAACCTCTCTCTCTCTCTCTAACCTCTTTCTCTCTCTAACCTCTCTCTCTCTCTCTCACCTCTCTCTCTCTCTCTCTAACCTCT
>NW_025550761.1:0-3699 GCF_905237065.1 Salmo salar
TTCCTTGCTCAAGGGAACATCGGTGGTAGGTGACACCTGAGATATTGATGCGAGCAACCCTCTGGTTTGCTGGCTCACTCCCCACCAGATTCTTTCCTCTCCATCCATACTGGAATATGAACGGGTAGCTGGCCTGCTTCTCTGACCTCGAGGTTACCGCTGCCCCATCACCCTCTTCATAAAGAATGGCGCCGGAAAGAATGGCGTCCATTTATGGGCTCCTGACCAATTGTGCTATTTTTTTGTAAAGCCCCGGGGTCGGGCTTTCTGCCTGCCATTTTAGAGGGTAGCCTTGCTTTGGTTGGCTCGGCGGCTTCCCATCTCACGTCACTCTGGATCATCGGGTCTCCCTCACCAGTAGGATCAAACAGGCGTCTTGCCTCAGTCGGGATTGTCTGGCTTCCATGCCTCAACGGATCGGCTTGAGGCTCTCTCGCTTCCCTGCCGGTTCGTATTGCTACGCCCCAACCTGGGCTTGCCCAGGGCCAATGTCATGTTCAGCCAATCACCCAGGTGGGACGCTTGCAGGGCGACCCAAGAGAGGGGGGTGGGGGGGGCACTGGGCCGTCTGCTCCCTCCCCCCGCGCTTGAGGGCAGCGAAATACCCTGCATCACGCACACCTATCATCCATTACGCACAACTCGCTTCCATCGTCACGCCGCATCAGCCGAAAGTATTGGACACACCTGGACTCACTCAACACCTGTTATTACCCCCCTATATTTGTCAGCTCCGCAGCTCTGTTCCCCGCTCCGCATTTATAGTTTTTGTTTGTGTTACTGTTTGCCGACGCTGTTAACTGTCTCTAGTTCCATGTCCGTTCGAGTATTAAATGTTTTACTCCCTGTACCTGCTTCGTCTCTACATCTTCATTCCATGTGACAATATGTATTCCCAGTCAAGTGAAATCCATAGATTAGGGCCTAATTTATTTATTTGTTATATGAACTGTAACTGTTGCGTTCATATTTTTGTTCATTATATATAGCCTTGTTATTGTTTTTGTGTTACTATTTCCTTTTTTTTATTTAGCAAATATTTGTACTCTGTACTTTTGGGAATGGTCTCGTAAGTAAGCATTTCACAGTAATGTCTACACCTGTTGTATTCAGCACGTGACCAGTAAAATAATTTTTATTCTCTCTCTCCAAACGTCTACTTGTCCGTGGAGCTCCGAGACGTGATTGTGTCGAGGCACAGATCTGGGGAAGCGTACCAAAACATTTCTGGCATTAAAGGTCCTGCCAAAGAACACACAGTGGCCTCCATTCATTTTTAAATGGAAGAAGTTTGGAACCACCTCAAGACTCTCTTCCTAGGAGCTGGCCACCCCACCAAACTGAGCAATCCGGAGAGAAGGTCCTTGGTTTAGGGAAGTAAACCAAGAACCCGATGGTCACTCTGACAGAGCTCCAGAGTCTGTGGCCATGGGAAGAACCCTTCCCAGAAGGATAAACCATCTCTGCAGCACTCCACCAATGGGGAGGCCTTTATGGTAGAGGAGAGACGGGCTACTCCTCAGTGAAAGGCGTAAGACAGCCGGGCGGAGGTTGGCCGGGGCACCATGTCCAGAAAATGCTGATGGAGTGGTGGTAGGAGTCGAAGCAGAGAGCAGAGGTGAAGGAGATAATGTGTTTATTCAGTAACACAACAAAAAACGGTCGACGCAACACAACCGGCGTGGAAATGCGAGGTGCCCAAAAAAACATAGGGTACACAGCACGCACACATAAAACGACGCCAGCACATCCCAATAAAAAACACACTGACGCAAATAATCCCGCACAAACCATGGCCGAACAGGCTTAAAGAAACATAAATCAAGAGAACCAAATAATAATAAAAAAAGGGATCATAATGTGACGACGACCATCGACAGCCGCCCGAAAGAGGCAGGGGACACCTGTGGAATCGTGACAGTACCCCCTCCTGACCTTGACGGCTCCCGTGAGCGCGACGCCACCGGCCTCGAGGGCGACACGGAGGACGAGGCGCAGGGGTGATCCCCATGAAGGCGGTGCGAATTCCCTCAGTAGTGGGGGTCCAAAATGTCCTTCCTAGGCATACCCAGCACCTCTCCTCGTTGTACCCCTCCCAGTCCACGAGGTACTGTAGGCCCCCCAAGTCTGGAGTCCAGAATGGCAGCATCTTATACCCTTCCCTGCATGGGACCCAGCCACCACCCGGCCTGAGGATGAGAACACATGACTTGCAGGGGTTAATACGGTAGTAAGATGGGAGTTGTAACCGTATACCTGGGTTTGTCCTCCTCAGGACTTTAAACAGCCCCTTCACACTGCGGGCCCAGCTTCCCGGCAGGGCAAGCGGAGGGGCAGGTTTCTAGCCGAGCCAGACTCGATCCCTGGTGCAAAACACAGGGTCCATCATTGCTGGTCAAAGTGCTCTTCTTCTGCCGTCCACTCACCTTAGTGAGGCGCCTTGACGGCCTCTGGGCGTCCTTCGACCTGCACCCAAACCTCCACTGTGAGGAGCCCCGGTCTGGCTCCCCAGCCATGGAGCCAGGATCGGGCAGAGCCCAACACGCACTGAACGTGGGAGATGGTTGGTCAAAGGGAGGACGAGGGAATTTTGGGTATTTCTGTCATGGGACGATTGCATTCTGGGGCCGGTCCGCGACACGTCCTTAGAAACCTACTCCACCTTCTTGGTTACCTTCCACCTGCCCATTACTTTGTGGGTGGAAACCTGAGGTCAGGGCTGACTGAGACTCCCCAACTTTTCCATGAACGCCAAATTTCGGAGGAACTGTGGGACCCTGATCAGAAAATGATGTCCTCGAAAACCCCAGTGCGGAAGACATGGTAACAGGGCCTCGGCAGTCTGCAGAGCCGATGGAACGGGATGAGACGGCAGGACTTTGCGAACCGATCCACCATCAGATAGTGGGTGTTCCCTGAGAGACGGCAGTGAGGAAGTCCACTGACAAGTGCAAATCACGGCTGCCTGTGAATGGGGGAGGGGGACCCCTAGGCAGGTGTGAGGAGCCTTGGCTCTGAATGCACACTTACAGAGGAAAAATACAATCGTATATCGCCCTTGGCCAAGGTGGACCACCAGAAGTTCGCATCAACTTTTGGATCCCAGGTGACCTGGAAGAGGGAGATTATGGGCACATCGAATCAGTCGAACACGGAGACTAAGGACGATTGACACCTGCCGGATATGGCATGGTGCAGGTTCAACTAACACCCGCCTAATCTCCGCGTTAACCCCGTATGACCACCGAGCTACCAAGCTAATGGCGCTGGAATGATGTGAGCCGGATCGAAGGCTCCCTTCCTCGGTATATAATGACAGAGCGCTTCGTGGTTCTGTGCACTTCAGTTTATAAGAGATCGTGAACCGAATAAAGAACATGGCCCACTTGGCCTGACGCCGGATTCAGTCTCCGAGCCGCCCGGATGTGTCTTAGATTACAGTCAGATGAGGAACAGGCGGGTGCCGTAGCTTCTGCCAATGTCTCCACACCTCAGAGCCTTGACCACAGCTACAACTCCCGGTCCCCCACGTCATAGTTCTGCTCTCACGCGCCCGAGCTTCCTGGAAGAAAGCGAGGGGGAGTGGTGGCGGCCCAGCGCTCAGATAGACGGCCTCACTCCCAGTCTCGGATGCGTCCACTTCCACCATGAATGCCAAAGAGGGATCCGATGAGCCAGCACGGACTGGTAAACAGCTCC
>NW_025550763.1:0-50054 GCF_905237065.1 Salmo salar
AGCCAGAAATAATCAGACACCCATTTTTCAAGCTAGCATATAATGTCACATAAACCCAAACCACAGCTAAATGTAGCACTAACCTTTGATGATCTTCATCAGATGACAACCCTAAGACATTATCTTTATACAAACTCATGTTTTGTTCAATCAAGTTCAGTATTTATATCAAAAAACAGCTTTTACATTAGCATGTGACTAGCATGTGACTAGCATTCCCCACACGAACACTGCCGGTGAATTTACTAAATTACTCACGATAAACGTTCACAAAAGCATAACAATTATTTTGGCAATTATAGATACAGACCTCCTCTATGCACTCGATATGTCCGATTTTAAAATAGCTTTTGGTGAAAGCACATTTGCAATATTCTAAGTACATAGCCCAGGCATCACGGGCTCGCTTATTTAGACACCCGGCAAGTTTAGCACTCACCATAATCATATTTATTTACTATTATAAAATGTCATAACCTTTTGTTGTCTTCGTCAGAATACACCCAGGACAGCTACTTCAATAACAAATGTTGGTTTGGTCCAAAATAATCCATCGTTATATCCGAATAGCGGCGTTTTGTTCGATGCGTTCCAGACACTATCCGAAATAGTAAAGAAGTGTCACGCGCTTGGCGCAATTCCTGACAATAAAATTCAAAGTATTCCACGTACGTCGAAGCATGTCAACTCGCTGTTTAAAATCACATTTTTCTAGAAAGCGATAATATTCCGACAGGGAATCTCCTTTTCGAAAACAGAGGAAAAATCCCAAAGGCGGGGCGGTCGGGGTCACTGCGAGCAAGCTAAGTGTCTCTTGATGGGCCACTGGAGAAAGGCGATAATGTGTTTCAGCCCAGGGCTGGAATGACGACATTCTGTTTTTTTTCCGGCTGAGCCTATGGAAGACGTGGGAGTGTCACGTTAGAGCAGAGATCCTTAGTAAATGATAGAGATGGAAAAGAAGTTCAACAAATGGTCAGACAGCCACTTCCTGTAAAGGAATCTCTCAGGTTTTGACCTGCCATTTGAGTTCTGTTATACTCACAGACACCATTCAAACAGTTTTAGAAAATTTAGGGGTTTTCTATCCATATGTAATAAGTATATGCATATTCTAGTTACTGAGTAGGAGTGGTAACCAGATTAAATCGGGTATGTTTTTTATCCAGCCGTGTCAATGCTGCCCCCCCTAGCCCTAACAGGCTAAGTAACCCAATTTTGAGATTGAGGTATCGCAATCTCTTTCAATAATGGCAGGAATGGAGGAGGTCTTTATACTAGTGAGATTGCTAAAGCGAACACCGCCATTTTTAATTTTGCCCAACCTAGATCGAGGCACAGACACGGTCTCAATGGGGAAAGCTGAGCTGACTACGCTGACTGTGCTAGTGGCAGACTCCACTAAGCTGGCAGGCTGGCTAACAGCCTGCTGCCTGGCCTGCACCCTATTTCATTGTGGAGCTAGAGGAGTTAGAGCCCTGTCTATGTTCGTAGATAAGATGAGAGCACCGCTCCAGCTAGGATGGAGTCCGTCACTCCTCAACAGGCCAGGCTTGGTCCTGTTTGTGTGTGAGTCCCAGAAGAGGGGCCAATTATCTACAAATTCTATCTTTTGGGAGGGGCAGAAAACAGTTTTCAACCAGCGATTGAGTTGTGAGACTCTGCTGTAGAGCTCATCACTCCCCTAACTGGGAGGGGGCCAGAGACAATTAATCGATGCCGACACATCTTTCTAGCTGATTTACACGCTGAAGCTTCCCGTTGCGCTTGGTGACCTCTGACTGTTTCATCCTAACTCGTTGGTGCCGACGTGGATGAACAATATCTTTATACTCTCTACACTCGCCAGTTTTAGCTTTAGCCAGCACCGTCTTTAGATTAGCCTTAACGTCGGTAGCCCTGCCCCTGGTAAACAGTGTATGATCGCTGGATGATTGGTTTTAAGTCTAATACTGCGGGTAATGGAGTCGCCAATGACTAGGGTTTTCAATTTGTCAGAGCTAATGGTGGGAGCCGTCGGCGTCTCAGACCCCACAACGGGAGGAGTAGAGACCAGAGAAGTCTCGGCCTCCGACTCGACTCGCTTAATGGGGAGAACCAGTTGAACGTTTTCTGTCGGCTGAATAAGCGACACCGGTTGAGCATTCCTACAGCGTTTCCCCAGAAGCCATGAGAACGATGTCCGGCCGCGGGGACCGTTGCTGGGGGTTTTAACGAACATTACTATCTGTACTTACTGGTGGCACAGACGCTGTTTCATCCTTTCCTACACTGAAATTGCCCTTGCCTAACGATTGCGTCTGAAGCTGGGCTTGCAGCACAGCTATCCTTGCCGTAAGGCGATCGTTCTCCTGTATATTATAAGTACAACGACTGCAATTAGAAGGCATCAGTTAATGTTACTTAGCTTCGGCTGTTTGAAGTCCTGACGAACCATGTCCAGATAAAACCTCCGGGTTGAAAAAGTTGAATGAAAAAAGTTGAGTGAGGGAAAAGTAAAAATATACAGTAATGAAAAAGTAAAAAACCGTCAGGTAGCAAAGTAAGATCGGCAATAAAACGCACAGCAGCGTAAAACAAGTCTGCAAGTTGTGACCGGAAACAGGAAATGCGTTCATGGGTAACTACCAGCTAGTTGTCTCTTCTTCTCTGGGACACACACACACACACACACACACACACACACACACACACACACACACACACACACACACACACACACATTATGTTCACTTTTCATTTTGCATCAGACCAACCCAGCATCTTAAATAGCGATACCGTCCGCTGCTCCAATTCAGTACTGATGAACTGGGGATCCTGTTACTGTATATCACAGGACATAAACACATTTCAGGAAGATTCTGACTGACGGTTTTACTTCAGAGTCAGAGGAGAGAGAGAGAGAGAGGGGATGGGACGGAGGATTGGGGGTAGGGAGCAAGAAAGAGAGAGGGAGAGAGACACAGCGACAGAGAGAGACAGTGAGAAAGAGAGACAGAGAGAGAGGGAGAGAGAGAGAGAGAGAGAGAGAAAGACAGGGAGAGAGAGAGAGAGTGACAGAGAAAGAGACAGAGAGGGAGACAGAGAGAGAGATAGACAGAGAGAGAGAGACACAGCGAGAGAGAGACAGAGAGAGAGACACGGAGAGAGAGAGGGATAGAAACAGCAGCATCACATTCTGTGGGACCAACCTGCAGCCATTAAGATAAAGCTGTCTTCAGAAGATTCACAATATATCCCGGCAAACAGAAGAGGCTGTTTATTCTCCAGGTATGCCATTGGCCAATAGTTTTTCTGAAGCATGAAATAACTCCACAAAGTCTCAGCAAACAAACTTTTGGAAAAACACAAGAAAAAAAAATAGATGGTAACTTCATATTAGCAATTTATTCGACTGCCAATCAAACACGGCCGTTAACAGCTCAGTCATTCGTCTCTGAAAGTAACCTTGTAACTCTATAGTAACACTTATATTATAAGTATTATAAGTATTATAGTAATACTCACATATGTTCCTGTAAAACTCCCAGTAATCGTTGTCACCGTACAGCTGTAGTGCGAGAGACACGAGGAGGTCCCTGATTTCAGCTGTAGTGAACAGGGACGTCCCTGATTTCAGCTGTAGTGAGAGAGACACGAGGAAGTCCATGATTTCAGCTGTAGTGAGAAAGACACGAGGAGGTCCCTGATTTCAGATGTAGCGAGAGAGACACGGGCAGGTCCCTGATTTCAGCTGTAGTGACAGAGACACGAGGAGGTCCTTGATTTCAGCTGTAGTGACAGAGACACGGGGAGGTACCTGATTTCAGCTGTAGTGAGAGAGACACGGGGAGGTCCGGAAATTTCAGCTGTAGTGAGAGAGACACGAGGAGGTCCCTGATTTCAGCTATAGTGAGAGAGACACGGGGAGGTCCCTGATTTCAGCAGTAGTGAAAGAGAGACACAAGGAGGTCCCTGATTTCAGCTGTAGTGTGAGAGACACGAGGAGGTCCCTGATTTCAGCTGTAGTGAGATAGACACGGGGACGTCCCTGATTTCAGCTGTAACGAGAGAGATACACGAGGATGTCCCTGATTTGAGCTCTAACGAGAGAGACATGAGGTCACTGATTTCAGCTGTAGCGAGAGAGACACGAGGAGGTCCTTGATTTCAGCTGTAGTGAGAGAGACACGAGGAGGTCTCTGATTTCAGCTGTAGTGAGAGACACGGGGAAGTCCCTGATGTCAGCTGTAGTGAGAGAGACACGGAGAGGTCCCTGATTTCAGCTGTAGTGAGAAAGACACGGGGAGGTCCCTGATTTCAGCTGTAGTGAGAGAGACACGGGGAGGTCCCTGATTTCAGCTGTAGTGAGAGAGATACGGGGTGGTCCCTGATTTCAGCTGTAGTGAGAGAGATAACGGGCAGTTCCCTGATTTCAGCTGTAGTGAGAGAGACACGGGGAGGTCCCTGATTTCAGCTGTAGTGAGAGAGACACGGGGAGGTCCCTGATTTGAGCTGTAGTAAGAGAGACACGGGGACGTCCCTGATTTCAGCTGTAGTGAGAGAGATACGGTGTGGTCCCTGATTTCAGCTGTAGTGAGAGAGACACGGGGAGTTCCCTGATTTCAGCTGTAGTGAGAGACACACGGGGAGTTCCCTGATTTCAGCTGTAGTAGAGAGACACAGGGGATGTCCCTGATGTCAGCTGTAGTGAGAGAGACATGGGGACGTTCATGATTTCAGCTGTAGTGAGAGAGACACGGGGAAGTCCCTGATTTCAGCTGTAGTGAGAGAGACACGAGGAGGTCCCTGATTTCAGCTGTAGTGAGAGAGACACGATGAGGTCCCTGATTTCAGCTGTAGCGAGAGAGACACGGGGAGGTCCCTGATTTCAGCTGTAGAGACAGAGACACGAGGAGGTCCCTGATTTCAGCTGTAGTGACAGAGACACGGGGAGGTCCCTGATTTCAGCTGTAGTGAGAGAGACACGGGGAAGTCCCTGATTTCAGCTGTCGTGACAGAGACACGGGGAGGTCCCTGATTTCAGCTGTAGCGAGAGAGACATGAGGTCCCTGATTTCAGCTGTAGTGAGAGAGACACGAGGAGGTCCCTGATTTCAGCTGTAGTGAGAGAGACATGAGGAGGTCCCTGATTTCAGCTGTAGTGAGAGAGACACGGGGAGATCCCTGATTTCAGCTGTTGTGAGAGAGACACGAGGAGGTCCCTGCTTTCAGCTGTAGTGAGAGAGACACGATGACGTCCCTGATTTCAGCTGTAGTGAGAGAGACACGAGGAGGTCCCTGATTTCAGCTGTAGTGACAGAGACACGGGGAGGTCCCTGATTTCAGATGTATTGAGAGAGACACAGGGAGGTCCCTGATTTCAGCTGTTGTGAGAGAGACACGAGGAGTTCCCTGATTTCAGCTGTAGTGACAGAGACACGGGGAGGTCCCTGATTTCAGCTGTATTGAGAGAGACACAGGGAGGTCCCTGATTTCAGCTGTAGTGAGAGAGACACGGGGAAGTCCCTGATTTCAGCTGTAGTGAGAGAGACACAAGGAGGTCCCTGATTTCAGCTGTTGTGAGAGAGACACGAGGAGGTCCATGATTTCAGCTGTAGCGAGAGAGACACGAGGACGTCCCTGATTTCAGCTGTAACGAGAGAGACATGAGGAGGTCCCTGATTTCAGCTGTAGCGAGAGAGACACGAGGAGGTCCCTGATTTCAGCTGTAGTGAGAGAGACACGAGGAGGTCCCTGATTTCAGCTGTAGTGAGAGAGACACGGGGAAGTACCTGATTTCACCTGTAGTGAGAGAGACACGAGGAGGTCCCTGATTTCAGCTGTAGTGAGAGAGACACGGGGACGTCCCTGATTTCAGCTGTAGTGAGAGAGACACGGGGAGGTCCCTGATTTCAGCTGTAGCTAGAGAGACATGAGGTCCCTGATTTCAGCTGTAGTGAGAGAGACACGAGGAGGTCACTGATTTCAGCTGTAGTGAGAGAGACACGAGGAGGTCCCTGAATCCAGCTGTAGTGAGAGAGACACCAGGAGGTCCCTGATTTCAGCTGTAGCGAGAGAGACACGGGGAGGTCCCTGATTTCAGCTGTAGAGACAGAGACACGAGGAGGTCCCTGATTTCAGCTGTAGTGACAGAGACACGGGGAGGTCCCTGATTTCAGCTGTAGTGAGAGAGACACGGGGAAGTCCCTGATTTCAGCTGTCGTGACAGAGACACGGGGAGGTCCCTGATTTCAGCTGTAGCGAGAGAGACATGAGGTCCCTGATTTCAGCTGTAGTGAGAGAGACACGAGGAGGTCCCTGATTTCAGCTGTAGTGAGAGAGACATGAGGAGGTCCCTGATTTCAGCTGTAGTGAGAGAGACACGGGGAGATCCCTGATTTCAGCTGTTGTGAGAGAGACACGAGGAGGTCCCTGCTTTCAGCTGTAGTGAGAGAGACACGATGACGTCCCTGATTTCAGCTGTAGTAGAGAGACACGAGGAGGTCCCTGATTTCAGCTGTAGTGACAGAGACACGGGGAGGTCCCTGATTTCAGATGTATTGAGAGAGACACAGGGAGGTCCCTGATTTCAGCTGTTGTGAGAGAGACACGAGGAGTTCCCTGATTTCAGCTGTAGTGACAGAGACACGGGGAGGTCCCTGATTTCAGCTGTATTGAGAGAGACACAGGGAGGTCCCTGATTTCAGCTGTAGTGAGAGAGACACGGGGAAGTCCCTGATTTCAGCTGTAGTGAGAGAGACACAAGGAGGTCCCTGATTTCAGCTGTTGTGAGAGAGACACGAGGAGGTCCATGATTTCAGCTGTAGCGAGAGAGACACGAGGACGTCCCTGATTTCAGCTGTAACGAGAGAGACATGAGGAGGTCCCTGATTTCAGCTGTAGCGAGAGAGACACGAGGAGGTCCCTGATTTCAGCTGTAGTGAGAGAGACACGAGGAGGTCCCTGATTTCAGCTGTAGTGAGAGAGACACGGGGAAGTACCTGATTTCACCTGTAGTGAGAGAGACACGAGGAGGTCCCTGATTTCAGCTGTAGTGAGAGAGACACGGGGGACGTCCCTGATTTCAGCTGTAGTGAGAGAGACATGGGGAAGTCCCTGATTTCAGATGTAGTGAGAGAGACACGATGACGTCCCTGATTTCAGCTGTAGCGAGAGAGACACGGGGAGGTCCCTGATTTCAGCTGTAGTGACAGAGACACGAGGAGGTCCCTGATTTCAGCTGTAGTGACAGAGACACGAAGAGGTCCCTGATTGCAGCTGTAGTGAGAGAGACACGGGGAGGTCCCTGATTTCAGCTGTAGTGAAAGAGACACGGGGAGGTCCCTGATTTCAGCTGTAGCTAGAGAGACATGAGGTCCCTGATTTCAGCTGTAGTGAGAGAGACACGAGGAGGTCACTGATTTCAGCTGTAGTGAGAGAGACACGAGGAGGTCCCTGAATCCAGCTGTAGTGAGAGAGACACCAGGAGGTCCCTGATTTCAGCTGTAGCGAGAGAGACAGGAGGACGTCCCTGATTTCAGCTGTAACGAGAGAGACATGAGGAGATCCCTCATTTCAGCTGTAGTGAGAGAGACACGGGGATGTCCCTGATTTCAGCTGTAGTGAGAGAGACACGAGGAGGTCCCTGATTTCAGCTGTAGTGAGAGAGACACGGGGACGTCCCTGATGTCAGCTGTAGTGAGAGAGACACGGGGAGGTCCCTGATTTCAGCTGTAGTGAGAGAGACACGGGAGGTCCCTGATTTGAGCTGTAGTGAGAGAGACACGGGACGTCCCTGATTTCAGCTGTAGTGAGAGAGATACGGTGTGGTCCCTGATTTCAGCTGTAGTGAGAGAGACACGGGGAGTTCCCTGATTTCAGCTGTAGTGAGAGACACACGGGGAGTTCCCTGATTTCAGCTGTAGTGAGAGAGACACAGGGATGTCCCTGATGTCAGCTGTAGTGAGAGAGACATGGGGACGTCCATGATTTCAGCTGTAGTGAGAGAGACACGGGGAAGTCCCTGATTTCAGCTGTAGTGAGAGAGACACGAGGAGGTCCCTGATTTCAGCTGTAGTGAGAGAGACACGATGAGGTCCCTGATTTCAGCTGTAGCGAGAGAGACACGGGGAGGTCCCTGATTTCAGCTGTAGAGACAGAGACACGAGGAGGTCCCTGATTTCAGCTGTAGTGACAGAGACACGGGGAGGTCCCTGATTTCAGCTGTAGCGAGAGAGACATGAGGTCCCTGATTTCAGCTGTAGTGAGAGAGACACGAGGAGGTCCCTGATTTCAGCTGTAGTGAGAGAGACATGAGGAGGTCCCTGATTTCAGCTGTAGTGAGAGAGACACGGGGAGATCCCTGATTTCATCTGTTGTGAGAGAGACACGAGGAGGTCACTGCTTTCAGCTGTAGTGAGAGAGACACGATGACGTCCCTGATTTCAGCTGTAGTGAGAGAGACACGAGGAGGTCCCTGATTTCAGCTGTAGTGACAGAGACACGGGGAGGTCCCTGATTTCAGATGTATTGAGAGAGACACAGGGAGGTCCCTGATTTCAGCTGTTGTGAGAGAGACACGAGGAGTTCCCTGATTTCAGCTGTAGTGACAGAGACACGGGGAGGTCGCTGATTTCAGATGTATTGAGAGAGACACAGGGAGGTCCCTGATTTCAGCTGTAGTGAGAGAGACACGGGGAAGTCCCTGATTTCAGCTGTAGTGAGAGAGACACAAGGAGGTCCCTGATTTCAGCTGTTGTGAGAGAGACACGAGGAGGTCCATGATTTCAGCTGTAATGAGAGAGACATGAGGAGGTCCCTGATTTCAGCTGTAGCGAGAGAGACACGAGGAGGTCCCTGATTTCAGCTGTAGTGAGAGAGACACGAGGAGGTCCCTGATTTCAGCTGTAGTGAGAGAGACACGGGGAAGTACCTGATTTCACCTGTAGTGAGAGAGACACGAGGAGGTCCCTGATTTCAGCTGTAGTGAGAGAGACACAGGGATGTCCCTGATATCAGCTGTAGTGAGAGAGACACGGGAAGTCCCTGATTTCAGCTGTAGTGAGAGAGACACAAGGAGGTCCCTGATTACAGCTGTAGTGAGAGAGACACGATGAGGTCCCTGATTTCAGCTGTAGCTAGAGAGACACGGGGAGGTCCCTGATTTCAGCTGTAGTGACAGAGACACGAGGAGGTCCCTGATTTCAGCTGTAGTGACAGAGACACGAAGAGGTCCCTGATTTCAGCTGTAGTGAGAGAGACACGGGTAGGTCCCTGATTTCAGCTGTAGTGAGAGAGACACGGGGAGGTCCCTGATTTCAGCTGTAGCGAGAGAGACATGAGGTCCCTGATTTCAGCTGTAGTGAGAGAGACACGAGGAGGTCCCTGAATCCAGCTGTAGTGAGAGAGACACCAGGAGGTCCCTGATTTCAGCTGTAGTGAGAGAGACACGAAGAGGTCGCTGATTTCAGCTGTAGTGAGAGAGACACGGGGAAGTCCCTGATTTCACCTGTAGTGAGAGAGACACGAGGAGGTCCCTGATTTCAGCTATAGTGAGAGAGACACAGGGATGTCCCTGATGTCAGCTGTAGTGAGAGAGACACGGGGACGTCCCTGATTTCAGCTGTAGTGAGAGAGACATGGGGAAGTCCCTGATTTCAGCTGTAGTGAGAGAGACACAAGGAGGTCCCTGATTACAGCTGTAGTGAGAGAGACACGATGAGGTCCCTGATTTCAGCTGTAGCGAGAGAGACACGGGGAGGTCCCTGATTTCAGCTGTAGTGACAGAGACACGAAGAGGTCCCTGATTTCAGCTGTAGTGACAGAGACACGAAGAGGTCTTTGATTTCAGCTGTAGTGAGAGAGACACGGGGAGGTCCCTGATTTCAGCTGTAGTGAGAGAGACACGGGGAGGTCCCTGATTTCAGCTGTAGCGAGAGAGACATGAGGTCCCTGATTTCAGCTGTAGTGAGAGAGACACGAGGAGGTCACTGATTTCAGCTGTAGTGAGAGAGACACGAAGAGGTCGCTGATTTCAGCTGTAGTGAGAGAGACACGGGGACGTCCCTGATGTCAACTGTAGTGAGAGAGACACGGGGAGGTCCCTGATTTCAGCTGTAGTGAAAGAGAGACACAAGTAGGTCCCTGATTTCAGCTGTAGTGAGAGAGACACGAAGAGGTCGCTGATTTCAGCTGTAGTGAGAGAGACACGGGGACGTCCCTGATGTCAACTGTAGTGAGAGAGACACGAAGAGGTCGCTGATTTCAGCTGTAGTAGAGAGAGACACGGGGACGTCCCTGATGTCAACTGTAGTGAGAGAGACACGGGGAGGTCCCTGATTTCAGCTGTAGTGAAAGAGAGACACAAGTAGGTCCCTGAATCCAGCTGTAGAGAGAGAGACACGAGGAGGTCCCTGATTTCAGCTGTAGTGGAGAGACACGGGGACGTCCCTTATGTCAGCTGTAGTAAGAGAGACACGGGGAGGTCCCTGATTTCAGCTGTAGTGACAGAGACACGGGGAGGTCACTGATTTCAGCTTTATTGAGAGAGACACGGGGAGGTCCCTTATTTCAGCTGTTGTGAGAGAGACACGAGGAGGTCCCTGATTTCAGCTGTAGTGAGAGAGACACGGGGAGGACCCTGATTTCAGCTGTAGTGACAGAGACACGAAGAGGTCCCTGATTTCAGTAGTGAGAGAGACACGGGGAGGTCCCTGATTTCAGCTGTAGTGAGAGAGACACGGGGAGGTCCCTGATTTCAGCTGTAGCGAGAGAGACATGAGGTCCCTGATTTCAGCTGTAGTGAGAGAGACACGAGGAGGTCCCTGATTTCAGCTGTAGTGAGAGAGACACTAGGAGGACCCTGATTCCAGCTGTAGTGAGAGAGACACCAGGAGGTCCCTGATTTCAGCTGTAGTGAGAGAGACACGAAGAGGTCGCTGATTTCAGCTGTAGTGAGAGAGACACGGGGACGTCCCTGATGTCAACTGTAGTGAGAGAGACACGGGGAGGTCCCTGATTTCAGCTGTAGTGAAAGAGAGACACAAGTAGGTCCCTGAATTCAGCTGTAGAGAGAGAGACACGAGGAGGTCCCTGTTTTCAGCTGTAGTGAGAGAGACACGGGGACGTCCCTCATGTCAGCTGTAGTAAGAGAGACACGGGAGGTCCCTGATTTCAGCTGTAGTGACAGAGACACGGGGAGGTCACTGATTTCAGCTGTATTGAGAGAGACACGGGGAGGTCCCTGATTTCAGCTGTTGTGAGAGAGACACGAGGAGGTCCCCGATTTCAGCTGTAGTGACAGAGACACGGGGAGGTCACTGATTTCAGCTGTATTGAGAGAGACACGGGGAGGTCCCTGATTTCAGCTGTAGTGACAGAGACACGGGGAGGTCACTGATTTCAGGTTTATTGAGAGAGACACGGGGAGGTCCCTGATTTCAGCTATTGTGAGAGAGACATGAGGAGGTCCCTGATTTCAGCTGTAGTGAGAGAGACACGGGGAGGTCCCTGATTTCAGCTGTAGTGAGAGAGACACGGGGAGGTCCCTGATTTCAGCTGTAGCGAGAGAGACATGAGGTCCCTGATTTCAGCTGTAGTGAGAGAGACACGAGGAGGTCACTGATTTCAGCTGTAGTGAGAGAGACACGAAGAGGTCGCTGATTTCAGCTGTAGTGAGAGAGACACGGGGACGTCCCTGATGTCAACTGTAGTGAGAGAGACACGGGGAGGTCCCTGATTTCAGCTGTAGTGAAAGAGACACGAAGAGGTCGCTGATTTCAGCTGTAGTGAGAGAGACACGGGGACGTCCCTGATGTCAACTGTAGTGAGAGAGACACGAAGAGGTCGCTGATTTCAGCTGTAGTGAGAGAGACACGGGGACGTCCCTGATGTCAACTGTAGTGAGAGAGACACGGGGAGGTCCCTGATTTCAGCTGTAGTGAAAGAGAGACACAAGTAGGTCCCTGAATTCAGCTGTAGAGAGAGAGACACGAGGAGGTCCCTGATTTCAGCTGTAGTGAGAGAGACACGGGGACGTCCCTTATGTCAGCTGTAGTAAGAGAGACACGGGGAGGTCCCTGATTTCAGCTGTAGTGACAGAGACACGGGGAGGTCACTGATTTCAGCTTTATTGAGAGAGACACGGGGGAGGTCCCTTATTTCAGCTGTTGTGAGAGAGACACGAGGAGGTCCCTGATTTCAGCTGTAGTGAGAGAGACACGGGGAGGACCCTGATTTCAGCTGTAGTGACAGAGACACGAAGAGGTCCCTGATTTCAGTTGTAGTGAGAGAGACACGGGGAGGACCCTGATTTCAGCTGTAGTGACAGAGACACGAAGAGGTCCCTGATTTCAGCTGTAGTGAGAGAGACACGGGGAGGTCCCTGATTTCAGCTGTAGTGAGAGAGACACGGGGAGGTCCCTGATTTCAGCTGTAGCGAGAGAGACATGAGGTCCCTGATTTCAGCTGTAGTGAGAGAGACACGAGGAGGTCCCTGATTTCAGCTGTAGTGAGAGAGACACGAGGAGGTCCCTGATTCCAGCTGTAGTGAGAGAGACACCAGGAGGTCCCTGATTTCAGCTGTAGTGAGAGAGACACGAAGAGGTCGCTGATTTCAGCTGTAGTGAGAGAGACACGGGGACGTCCCTGATGTCAACTGTAGTGAGAGAGACACGGGGAGGTCCCCTGATTTCAGCTGTAGTGAAAGAGAGACACAAGTAGGTCCCTGAATTCAGCTGTACAGAGAGAGACACGAGGAGGTCCCTGATTTCAGCTGTAGTGAGAGAGACACGGGGACGTCCCTCATGTCAGCTGTAGTAAGAGAGACACGGGGAGGTCCCTGATTTCAGCTGTAGTGACAGAGACACGGGGAGGTCACTGATTTCAGCTGTATTGAGAGAGACACGGGGAGGTCCCTGATTTCAGCTGCTGTGAGAGAGACACGAGGAGGTCCCCGATTTCAGCTGTAGTGACAGAGACACGGGGAGGTCACTGATTTCAGCTGTATTGAGAGAGACACGGGAGGTCCCTGATTTCAGCTGTAGTGACAGAGACACGAGGAGGTCACTGATTTCAGCTTTATTGAGAGAGACACGGGGAGGTCCCTGATTTCAGCTATTGTGAGAGAGACATGAGGAGGTCCCTGATTTCAGCTGTAGTGAGAGAGACACGGGGAGGACCCTGATTTCAGCTGTAGTGACAGAGACACGAAGATGTCCCTGATTTCAGCTGTAGTGAGAGAGACACGGGGAGGTCCCTGATTTCAGCTGTAGTGAGAGAGACACGGGGAGGTCCCTGATTTCAGCTGTAGCGAGAGAGACATGAGGTCCCTGATTTCAGCTGTAGTGAGAGAGACACGAGGAGGTCCCTGATTTCAGCTGTAGTGAGAGAGACACGAGGAGGTCCCTGATTCCAGCTGTAGTGAGAGAGACACCAGGAGGTCCCTGATTTCAGCTGTAGTGAGAGAGACACGAAGAGGTCGCTGATTTCAGCTGTAGTGAGAGAGACACGGGGACGTCCCTGATGTCAACTGTAGTGAGAGAGACACGGGGAGGTCCCTGATTTCAGCTGTAGTGAAAGAGAGACACAAGTAGGTCCCTGAATTCAGCTGTAGAGAGAGAGACACGAGGAGGTCCCTGATTTCAGCTGTAGTGAGAGAGACACGGGGACGTCCCTCATGTCAGCTGTAGTAAGAGAGACACGGGGAGGTCCCTGATTTCAGCTGTAGTGACAGAGACACGGGGAGGTCAATGATTTCAGCTGTATTGAGAGAGACACGGGGAGGTCCCTGATTTCAGCTGTAGTGAGAGAGACACGGGGACGTCCCTCATGTCAGCTGTAGTAAGAGAGACACGGGGAGGTCCCTGATTTCAGCTGTAGTGACAGAGACACGGGGAGTTCAATGATTTCAGCTGTATTGAGAGAGACACGGGGAGGTCCCTGATTTCAACTGTAGTGAGAGAGACACGGGGGAGGTCCCTGATTTCAGCTGTAGTTAGAGAGACACGATTAGGTGCCTGATTTCAGCTGAAGTGAGAGAGACACGAGGACGTCCCTGATTTCAGCTGTAGTGAGAGAGACACGAGGAGGTCCCTGATTTCAGCTGTAGTGACAGAGACACGGGGAGGTCCCTGATTTCAGCTGTATTGAGAGAGACACGAGGAGGTCCCTGATTTCAGCTGTAGTGAGAGAGACACGAGGAGGTCCCTGATTCCAGCTGTAGTGAGAGAGACACCAGGAGGTCCCTGATTTCAGCTGTAGTGAGAGAGACACGAAGAGGTCCCTGATTTCAGCTGTAGTGAGAGAGACACGAGGAGGTCCCTGATTCCAGCTGTAGTGAGAGAGACACCAGGAGGTCCCTGATTTCAGCTGTAGTGAGAGAGACACGAAGAGGTCGCTGATTTCAGCTGTAGTGAGAGAGACACCGGGACGTCCCTGATGTCAACTGTAGTGAGAGAGACACGGGGAGGTCCCTGATTTCAGCTGTAGTGAAAGAGAGACACAAGTAGGTCCCTGAATTCAGCTGTAGAGAGAGACACGAGGAGGTCCCTGATTTCAGCTGTAGTGAGAGAGACACGGGGGACGTCCCTCATGTCAGCTGTAGTAAGAGAGACATGGGGAGGTCCCTGATTTCAGCTGTAGTGACAGAGACACGGGGAGGTCACTGATTTCAGCTGTATTGAGAGAGACACGGGGAGGTCCCTGATTTCAACTGTTGTGAGAGAGACACGAGGAGTTCCCCGATTTCAGCTGTAGTGAGAGAGACACGGGGAGGTCCCTGATTTCAGCTATAGCGAGAGAGACACGAGGAGGTCCCTGATTTCAGCTGTAGTGAGAGAGACACGGGGAGGTCCCTGATTTCAGCTGTAGTGAAAGAGAGACACAAGTAGGTCCCTGAATTCAGCTGTACAGAGAGAGACACGAGGAGGTCCCTGATTTCAGCTGTAGTGAGAGAGACACGGGGACTTCCCTCATGTCAGCTGTAGTAAGAGAGACACGGGGAGGTCCCTGATTTCAGCTGTAGTGACAGAGACACGGGGAGGTCACTGATTTCAGCTGTATTGAGAGAGACACGGGGAGGTCCCTGATTTCAGCTGTTGTGAGAGAGACACGAGGAGGTCCCCGATTTCAGCTGTAGTGACAGAGACACGGGGAGGTCACTGATTTCAGCTGTATTGAGAGAGACACGGGGAGGTCCCTGATTTCAGCTGTAGTGACAGAGACACGAGGAGGTCACTGATTTGAGCTTTATTGAGAGAGACACGGGGAGGTCCCTGATTTCAGCTATTGTGAGAGAGACATGAGGAGGTCCCTGATTTCAGCTGTAGTGAGAGAGACACGGGGAGGACCCTGATTTCAGCTGTAGTGACAGAGACACGAAGATGTCCCTGATTTCAGCTGTAGTGAGAGAGACACGGGGAGGTCCCCTGATTTCAGCTGTAGTGAGAGAGACACGGGGAGGTCCCTGATTTCAGCTGTAGCGAGAGAGACATGAGGTCCCTGATTTCAGCTGTAGTGAGAGAGACACGAGGAGGTCCCTGATTTCAGCTGTAGTGAGAGAGACACGAGGAGGTCCCTGATTCCAGCTGTAGTGAGAGAGACACCAGGAGGTCCCTGATTTCAGCTGTAGTGAGAGAGACACGAAGAGGTCGCTGATTTCAGCTGTAGTGAGAGAGACACAGGGACGTCCCTGATGTCAACTGTAGTGAGAGAGACACGGGGAGGTCCCTGATTTCAGCTGTTGTGAAAGAGAGACACAAGTAGGTCCCTGAATTCAGCTGTAGAGAGAGAGACACGAGGAGGTCCCTGATTTCAGCTGTAGTGAGAGAGACACGGGGACGTCCCTCATGTCAGCTGTAGTAAGAGAGACACGGGGAGGTCCCTGATTTCAGCTGTAGTGACAGAGACACGGGGAGGTCAATGATTTCAGCTGTATTGAGAGAGACACGGGGAGGTCCCTGATTTCAGCTGTTGTGAGAGAGACACGAGGAGTTCCCCGATTTCAACTGTAGTGAGAGAGACACGGGGAGGTCCCTGATTTCAGCTGTAGTTAGAGAGACACGATTAGGTGCCTGATTTCAGCTGAAGTGAGAGAGACACGAGGACGTCCCTGATTTCAGCTGTAGTGAGAGAGACACGAGGAGGTCCCTGATTTCAGCTGTAGTGACAGAGACACGGGGAGGTCCCTGATTTCAGCTGTATTGAGAGAGACACGAGGAGGTCCCTGATTTCAGCTGTAGTGAGAGAGACACGAGGAGGTCCCTGATTCCAGCTGTAGTGAGAGAGACACCAGGAGGTCCCTGATTTCAGCTGTAGTGAGAGAGACACGAAGAGGTCCCTGATTTCAGCTGTAGTGAGAGAGACACGAGGAGGTCCCTGATTCCAGCTGTAGTGAGAGAGACACCAGGAGGTCCCTGATTTCAGCTGTAGTGAGAGAGACACGAAGAGGTCGCTGATTTCAGCTGTAGTGAGAGAGACACGGGGACGTCCCTGATGTCAACTGTAGTGAGAGAGACACGGGGAGGTCCCTGATTTCAGCTGTAGTGAAAGAGAGACACAAGTAGGTCCCTGAATTCAGCTGTAGAGAGAGAGACACGAGGAGGTCCCTGATTTCAGCTGTAGTGAGAGAGACACGGGGACGTCCCTCATGTCAGCTGTAGTAAGAGAGACATGGGGAGGTCCCTGATTTCAGCTGTAGTGACAGAGACACGGGGAGGTCACTGATTTCAGCTGTATTGAGAGAGACACGGGGAGGTCCCTGATTTCAACTGTTGTGAGAGAGACACGAGGAGTTCCCCGATTTCAGCTGTAGTGAGAGAGACACGGGGAGGTCCCTGATTTCAGCTGTAGCGAGAGAGACACGAGGAGGTCCCTGATTTCAGCTGTAGTGAGAGAGACACGAGGAGGTCCCTGATTCCAGCTGTAGTGAGAGAGACACCAGGAGGTCCCTGATTTCAGCTGTAGTGAGAGAGACACGAAGAGGTCGCTGATTTCAGCTGTAGTGAGAGAGACACGGGGACGTCCCTGATGTCAACTGTAGTGAGAGAGACACGGGGAGGTCCCTGATTTCAGCTGTAGTGAAAGAGAGACACAAGTAGGTCCCTGAATTCAGCTGTAGAGAGAGAGACACGAGGAGGTCCCTGATTTCAGCTGTAGTGAGAGAGACACTGGGACGTCCCTCATGTCAGCTGTAGTAAGAGAGACACGGGGAGGTCCCTGATTTCAGCTGTAGTGACAGAGACACGGGGAGGTCACTGATTTCAGCTGTATTGAGAGAGACACGGGGAGGTCCCTTATTTCAGCTGTTGTGAGAGAGACACGAGGAGTTCCCCGATTTCAGCTGTAGTGAGAGAGACACGGGGAGGTCCCTGATTTCAGCTGTAGTTAGAGAGACACGATTAGGTGCCTGATTTCAGCTGAAGTGAGAGAGACACGAGGACGTCCCTGATTTCAGCTGTAGTGAGAGAGACACGAGGAGGTCCCTGATTTCAGCTGTAGTGACAGAGACACGGGGAGGTCCCTGATTTCAGCTGTAGTGAGAGAGACACGGGGAGGTCCCTGATTTCACCTGTAGTGACAGAGACACGGGGAGGTCCCTGATTTCAGCTGTAGTGAGAGAGACACGAGGAGGTCCCTGTTTTCAGCTGTAGTGTGAGAGATACGGGGAGGTCCCTGATTTCAGCTGTAGTGATACACGAAGAGGTCCCTGATTTCAGCTGTTGTGAGAGAGACACGGTGACGTCCCTGATGTCAACTCTAGTGAGAGAGACACGTGGAGGTCCCTGATTTCAGCTGTAGAGAGAGAGAGATACGGGGAGGTCCCTGATTTCAGCTGTAGTGAGAGAGACACGGGGAGTTCAATGATTTCAGCTGTAGTGAGAGAGACACGGGGCATTCCCTGATTTCAGCTGTAGTGAGAGAAACACGGGGACGTCCCTGATTTCAGCTGTAGTGACAGAGACACGAGGAGGTCCCTGATTTCAGCTTTAGTGAGAGAGACACGGGGATGTCCCTGATGTCACCTGTAGTGAGAGAGACACGGGGACGTCCCTGATTTCAGCTGTAGTGAGAGAGACATGGGGAAGTCCCTGATTTCAGCTGTAGTGAGAGAGACACAAGGAGGTCCCTGATTACAGCTGTAGT
Organism: Salmo salar; assembly: GCF_905237065.1. Classification (NCBI taxonomy): domain Eukaryota; kingdom Metazoa; phylum Chordata; class Actinopteri; order Salmoniformes; family Salmonidae; genus Salmo; species Salmo salar. The sequence goes on from NW_025550763.1 coordinate 18,123, forward strand.
GAGAGAGACACGATGAGGTCCCTGATTTCAGCTGTAGTGAGAGAGACACGGGGAGGTCCCTGATTTCAGCTGTAGCGAGAGAGACATGAGGTCCCTGATTTCAGCTGTAGTGAGAGAGACACGAGGAGGTCCCTGATTTCAGCTGTAGTGAGAGAGACACGAGGAGGTCCCTGATTCCAGCTGTAGTGAGAGAGACACCAGGAGGTCCCTGATTTCAGCTGTAGTGAGAGAGACACGAAGAGGTCGCTTGATTTCAGCTGTATTGAGAGAGACACGGGGACGTCCCTGATGTCAACTGTAGTGAGAGAGACACGGGGAGGTCCCTGATTTCAGCTGTAGTGAAAGAGAGACACAAGTAGGTCCCTGAATTCAGCTGTAGAGAGAGAGACACGAGGAGGTCCCTGATTTCAGCTGTAGTGAGAGAGACACGGGGACGTCCCTTATGTCAGCTGTAGTAAGAGAGACACGGGGAGGTCCCTGATTTCAGCTGTAGTGACAGAGACACGGGGAGGTCACTGATTTCAGTTGTATTGAGAGAGACACGGGGAGGTCCCTGATTTCAGCTGTTGTGAGAGAGACACGAGGAGGTCCCTGATTTTAGCTGTAGTGAGAGAGACACGGGGGAGGTCCCTGATTTCAGCTGTAGTTAGAGAGACACGATTAGGTGCCTGATTTCAGCTGAAGTGAGAGATACACGAGGACGTCCCTTATTTCAGCAGTAGTGAGAGAGACACGAGGAGGTCCCCTGATTTCAGCTGTAGTGACAGAGACACGGGGAGGTCCCTGATTTCAGCTGTAATGAGAGAGACACAGGGAGGTCCCTGATTTCAGATGTTGTGAGAGAGACACGAGGAGGTCCCTGATTTCAGCTGTAGTGAGAGAGACACGGGGCATTCCCTGATTTCAGCTGTAGTGAGAGAAACACGGGGACGTCCCTGATTTCAGCTGTAGTGACAGAGACACGAGGAAGTCCCTAATTTCAGCTGTAGTGAGAGAGACACGGGGAGTTCCCTGATTTCAGCTGTAGTCAGAGAGACACGGGGACGTCCCTGATGTCAGCTGTAGTGACAGAGACACAAGGAGGTCCCTAATTTCAGCTGCAGTTAAAGAGACACGGGGACGTCCCTTATTTCAGCTGTAGTGAGAGAGACACGAGGAGGTCCCTGATTTCAGCTGTAGTTAGAGAGACACGATGTGGTCCCTGATTTCAGCTGTAGCGAGAGAGACACGGGGAGGTCCCTGATTTCAGCTTTAGTGACAGAGACACGAGGAGGTCCCTGATTTCAGCTGTAGTGACAGAGACACGGGGAGGTCCCTGATTTCAGCTGTAGTGAGAGAGACACGGGGAAGTCCCTGATTTCAGCTGTAGTGACAGAGTCACGGGGAGGTCCCTGATTTCAGCTGTAGCGAGAGAGACTTGAGGTCCCTGATTTCAGCTGTAGTGAGAGAGACACGAGGAGGTCCCTGATTTCAGCTGTAGTGAGAGAGACATGAGGAGGTCCCTGATTTCAGCTGTAGTGAGAGAGAAACGGGGAGGTCCCTGATTTCAGCTGTAGTGATACACGAAGAGGTCCCTGATTTCAGCTGTTGTGAGAGAGACACGGTGACGTCCCTGATGTCAACTCTAGTGAGAGAGACACGGGGAGGTCCCTGATTTCACCTGTAGTGACAGAGACACGGGGAGGTCCCTGATTTCAGCTGTAGTGAGAGAGACACGAGGAGGTCCCTGTTTTCAGCTGTAGTGTGAGAGATACGGGGAGGTCCCTGATTTCAGCTGTAGTGATACACGAAGAGGTCCCTGATTTCAGCTGTTGTGAGAGAGACACGGTGACGTCCCTGATGTCAACTCTAGTGAGAGAGACACGTGGAGGTCCCTGATTTCAGCTGTAGAGAGAGAGAGATACGGGGAGGTCCCTGATTTCAGCTGTAGTGAGAGAGACACGGGGGAGTTCCCTGATTTCAGCTGTAGTGAGAGAGACACGGGCATTCCCTGATTTCAGCTGTAGTGAGAGAAACACGGGGACGTCCCTGATTTCAGCTGTAGTGACAGAGACACGAGGAGGTCCCTGATTTCAGCTTTAGTGAGAGAGACACGGGGATGTCCCTGATGTCACCTGTAGTGAGAGAGAAACGGGGACGTCCCTGATTTCAGCTGTAGTGAGAGAGACATGGGGAAGTCCCTGATTTCAGCTGTAGTGAGAGAGACACAAGGAGGTCCCTGATTACAGCTGTAGTGAGAGAGACACGATGAGGTCCCTGATTTCAGCTGTAGTGAGAGAGACACGGGGAGGTCCCTGATTTCAGCTGTAGCGAGAGAGACATGAGGTCCCTGATTTCAGCTGTAGTGAGAGAGACACGAGGAGGTCCCTGATTTCAGCTGTAGTGAGAGAGACACGAGGAGGTCCCTGATTCCAGCTGTAGTGAGAGAGACACCAGGAGGTCCCTGATTTCAGCTGTAGTGAGAGAGACACGAAGAGGTCGCTGATTTCAGCTGTAGTGAGAGAGACACGGGGACGTCCCTTATGTCAGCTGTAGTAAGAGAGACACGGGGAGGTCCCTGATTTCAGCTGTAGTGACAGAGACACGGGGAGGTCACTGATTTCAGTTGTATTGAGAGAGACACGGGGAGGTCCCTGATTTCAGCTGTTGTGAGAGAGACACGAGGAGGTCCCTGATTTTAGCTGTAGTGAGAGAGACACGGGGAGGTCCCTGATTTCAGCTGTAGTTAGAGAGACACGATTAGGTGCCTGATTTCAGCTGAAGTGAGAGAGACACGAGGACGTCCCTTATTTCAGCTGTAGTGAGAGAGACACGAGGAGGTCCCTGATTTCAGCTGTAGTGACAGAGACACGGGGAGGTCCCTGATTTCAGCTGTAATGAGAGAGACACAGGGAGGTCCCTGATTTCAGATGTTGTGAGAGAGACACGAGGAGGTCCCTGATTTCAGCTGTAGTGAGAGAGACACGGGGCATTCCCTGATTTCAGCTGTAGTGAGAGAAACACGGGGACGTCCCTGATTTCAGCTGTAGTGACAGAGACACGAGGAAGTCCCTAATTTCAGCTGTAGTGAGAGAGACACGGGGAGTTCCCTGATTTCAGCTGTAGTCAGAGAGACACGGGGACGTCCCTGATGTCAGCTGTAGTGACAGAGACACAAGGAGGTCCCTAATTTCAGCTGCAGTTAAAGAGACACGGGGACGTCCCTTATTTCAGCTGTAGTGAGAGAGACACGAGGAGGTCCCTGATTTCAGCTGTAGTTAGAGAGACACGATGTGGTCCCTGATTTCAGCTGTAGCGAGAGAGACACGGGGAGGTCCCTGATTTCAGCTTTAGTGACAGAGACACGGGGAGGTCACTGATTTCAGCTGTATTGAGAGAGACACGGGGAGGTCCCTGATTTCAACTGTTGTGAGAGAGACACGAGGAGTTCCCCGATTTCAGCTGTAGTGAGAGAGACACGGGGAGGTCCCTGATTTCAGCTGTAGCGAGAGAGACACGAGGAGGTCCCTGATTTCAGCTGTAGTGAGAGAGACACGAGGAGGTCCCTGATTCCAGCTGTAGTGAGAGAGACACCAGGAGGTCCCTGATTTCAGCTGTAGTGAGAGAGACACGAAGAGGTCGCTGATTTCAGCTGTAGTGAGAGAGACACGGGGACGTCCCTGATGTCAACTGTAGTGAGAGAGACACGGGGAGGTCCCTGATTTCAGCTGTAGTGAAAGAGAGACACAAGTAGGTCCCTGAATTCAGCTGTAGAGAGAGAGACACGAGGAGGTCCCTGATTTCAGCTGTAGTGAGAGAGACACTGGGACGTCCCTCATGTCAGCTGTAGTAAGAGAGACACGGGGAGGTCCCTGATTTCAGCTGTAGTGACAGAGACACGGGGAGGTCACTGATTTCAGCTGTATTGAGAGAGACACGGGGAGGTCCCTTATTTCAGCTGTTGTGAGAGAGACACGAGGAGTTCCCCGATTTCAGCTGTAGTGAGAGAGACATGGGGAGGTCCCTGATTTCAGCTGTAGTTAGAGAGACACGATTAGGTGCCTGATTTCAGCTGAAGTGAGAGAGACACGAGGACGTCCCTGATTTCAGCTGTAGTGAGAGAGACACGAGGAGGTCCCTGATTTCAGCTGTAGTGACAGAGACACGGGGGAGGTCCCTGATTTCAGCTGTATTGAGAGAGACACAGGGAGGTCCCTGATTTCAGATGTTGTGAGAGAGACACGAGGAGGTCCCTGATTTCATCTGTAGTGAGAGAGACACGATGTGGTCCCTGATTTCAGCTGTAGCGAGAGAGACACGGGGAGGTCCCTGATTTCAGCTGTAGTGACAGAGACACGAGGAGGTCCCTGATTTCAGCTGTAGTGACAGAGACACGGGGAGGTCCCTGATTTCAGCTGTAGTGAGAGAGACACGGGGAGGTCCCTGATTTCACCTGTAGTGACAGAGACACGGGGAGGTCCCTGATTTCAGCTGTAGTGAGAGAGACACGAGGAGGTCCCTGTTTTCAGCTGTAGTGTGAGAGATACGGGGAGGTCCCTGATTTCAGCTGTAGTGATACACGAAGAGGTCCCTGATTTCAGCTGTTGTGAGAGAGACACGGTGACGTCCCTGATGTCAACTCTAGTGAGAGAGACACGTGGAGGTCCCTGATTTCAGCTGTAGAGAGAGAGAGATACGGGGAGGTCCCTGATTTCAGCTGTAGTGAGAGAGACACGGGGAGTTCAATGATTTCAGCTGTAGTGAGAGAGACACGGGGCATTCCCTGATTTCAGCTGTAGTGAGAGAAACACGGGGACGTCCCTGATTTCAGCTGTAGTGACAGAGACACGAGGAGGTCCCTGATTTCAGCTTTAGTGAGAGAGACACGGGGATGTCCCTGATGTCACCTGTAGTGAGAGAGACACGGGGACGTCCCTGATTTCAGCTGTAGTGAGAGAGACATGGGGAAGTCCCTGATTTCAGCTGTAGTGAGAGAGACACAAGGAGGTCCCTGATTACAGCTGTAGTGAGAGAGACACGATGAGGTCCCTGATTTCAGCTGTAGTGAGAGAGACACGGGGAGGTCCCTGATTTCAGCTGTAGCGAGAGAGACATGAGGTCCCTGATTTCAGCTGTAGTGAGAGAGACACGAGGAGGTCCCTGATTTCAGCTGTAGTGAGAGAGACACGAGGAGGTCCCTGATTCCAGCTGTAGTGAGAGAGACACCAGGAGGTCCCTGATTTCAGCTGTAGTGAGAGAGACACGAAGAGGTCGCTGATTTCAGCTGTATTGAGAGAGACACGGGGACGTCCCTGATGTCAACTGTAGTGAGAGAGACACGGGGAGGTCCCTGATTTCAGCTGTAGTGAAAGAGAGACACAAGTAGGTCCCTGAATTCAGCTGTAGAGAGAGAGACACGAGGAGGTCCCTGATTTCAGCTGTAGTGAGAGAGACACGGGGACGTCCCTTATGTCAGCTGTAGTAAGAGAGACACGGGGAGGTCCCTGATTTCAGCTGTAGTGACAGAGACACGGGGAGGTCACTGATTTCAGTTGTATTGAGAGAGACACGGGGAGGTCCCTGATTTCAGCTGTTGTGAGAGAGACACGAGGAGGTCCCTGATTTTAGCTGTAGTGAGAGAGACACGGGGAGGTCCCTGATTTCAGCTGTAGTTAGAGAGACACGATTAGGTGCCTGATTTCAGCTGAAGTGAGAGATACACGAGGACGTCCCTTATTTCAGCTGTAGTGAGAGAGACACGAGGAGGTCCCTGATTTCAGCTGTAGTGACAGAGACACGGGGAGGTCCCTGATTTCAGCTGTAATGAGAGAGACACAGGGAGGTCCCTGATTTCAGATGTTGTGAGAGAGACACGAGGAGGTCCCTGATTTCAGCTGTAGTGAGAGAGACACGGGGCATTCCCTGATTTCAGCTGTAGTGAGAGAAACACGGGGACGTCCCTGATTTCAGCTGTAGTGACAGAGACACGAGGAAGTCCCTAATTTCAGCTGTAGTGAGAGAGACACGGGGAGTTCCCTGATTTCAGCTGTAGTCAGAGAGACACGGGGACGTCCCTGATGTCAGCTGTAGTGACAGAGACACAAGGAGGTCCCTAATTTCAGCTGCAGTTAAAGAGACACGGGGACGTCCCTTATTTCAGCTGTAGTGAGAGAGACACGAGGAGGTCCCTGATTTCAGCTGTAGTTAGAGAGACACGATGTGGTCCCTGATTTCAGCTGTAGCGAGAGAGACACGGGGAGGTCCCTGATTTCAGCTTTAGTGACAGAGACACGAGGAGGTCCCTGATTTCAGCTGTAGTGACAGAGACACGGGGAGGTCCCTGATTTCAGCTGTAGTGAGAGAGACACGGGGAAGTCCCTGATTTCAGCTGTAGTGACAGAGTCACGGGGAGGTCCCTGATTTCAGCTGTAGCGAGAGAGACTTGAGGTCCCTGATTTCAGCTGTAGTGAGAGAGACACGAGGAGGTCCCTGATTTCAGCTGTAGTGAGAGAGACATGAGGAGGTCCCTGATTTCAGCTGTAGTGAGAGAGAAACGGGGAGGTCCCTGATTTCAGCTGTAGTGATACACGAAGAGGTCCCTGATTTCAGCTGTTGTGAGAGAGACACGGTGACGTCCCTGATGTCAACTCTAGTGAGAGAGACACGGGGAGGTCCCTGATTTCACCTGTAGTGACAGAGACACGGGGAGGTCCCTGATTTCAGCTGTAGTGAGAGAGACACGAGGAGGTCCCTGTTTTCAGCTGTAGTGTGAGAGATACGGGGAGGTCCCTGATTTCAGCTGTAGTGATACACGAAGAGGTCCCTGATTTCAGCTGTTGTGAGAGAGACACGGTGACGTCCCTGATGTCAACTCTAGTGAGAGAGACACGTGGAGGTCCCTGATTTCAGCTGTAGAGAGAGAGAGATACGGGGAGGTCCCTGATTTCAGCTGTAGTGAGAGAGACACGGGGAGTTCCCTGATTTCAGCTGTAGTGAGAGAGACACGGGGCATTCCCTGATTTCAGCTGTAGTGAGAGAAACACGGGGACGTCCCTGATTTCAGCTGTAGTGACAGAGACACGAGGAGGTCCCTGATTTCAGCTTTAGTGAGAGAGACACGGGGATGTCCCTGATGTCACCTGTAGTGAGAGAGAAACGGGGACGTCCCTGATTTCAGCTGTAGTGAGAGAGACATGGGGAAGTCCCTGATTTCAGCTGTAGTGAGAGAGACACAAGGAGGTCCCTGATTACAGCTGTAGTGAGAGAGACACGATGAGGTCCCTGATTTCAGCTGTAGTGAGAGAGACACGGGGAGGTCCCTGATTTCAGCTGTAGCGAGAGAGACATGAGGTCCCTGATTTCAGCTGTAGTGAGAGAGACACGAGGAGGTCCCTGATTTCAGCTGTAGTGAGAGAGACACGAGGAGGTCCCTGATTCCAGCTGTAGTGAGAGAGACACCAGGAGGTCCCTGATTTCAGCTGTAGTGAGAGAGACACGAAGAGGTCGCTGATTTCAGCTGTATTGAGAGAGAGAAAGGGAAGGTCCGTGATTTCAGCTGTAGTGAAAGACAGACACAAGTAGGTCCCTGAATTCAGCTGTAGAGAGAGAGACACGAGGAGGTCCCTGATTTCAGCTGTAGTGAGAGAGACACGGGGACGTCCCTTATGTCAGCTGTAGTAAGAGAGACACGGGGAGGTCCCTGATTTCAGCTGTAGTGACAGAGACACGGGGAGGTCACTGATTTCAGTTGTATTGAGAGAGACACGGGGAGGTCCCTGATTTCAGCTGTTGTGAGAGAGACACGAGGAGGTCCCTGATTTTAGCTGTAGTGAGAGAGACACGGGGAGGTCCCTGATTTCAGCTGTAGTTAGAGAGACACGATTAGGTGCCTGATTTCAGCTGAAGTGAGAGAGACACGAGGACGTCCCTTATTTCAGCTGTAGTGAGAGAGACACGAGGAGGTCCCTGATTTCAGCTGTAGTGACAGAGACACGGGGAGGTCCCTGATTTCAGCTGTAATGAGAGAGACACAGGGAGGTCCCTGATTTCAGATGTTGTGAGAGAGACACGAGGAGGTCCCTGATTTCAGCTGTAGTGAGAGAGACACGGGGCATTCCCTGATTTCAGCTGTAGTGAGAGAAACACGGGGACGTCCCTGATTTCAGCTGTAGTGACAGAGACACGAGGAAGTCCCTAATTTCAGCTGTAGTGAGAGAGACACGGGGAGTTCCCTGATTTCAGCTGTAGTCAGAGAGACACGGGGACGTCCCTGATGTCAGCTGTAGTGACAGAGACACAAGGAGGTCCCTAATTTCAGCTGCAGTTAAAGAGACACGGGGACGTCCCTTATTTCAGCTGTAGTGAGAGAGACACGAGGAGGTCCCTGATTTCAGCTGTAGTTAGAGAGACACGATGTGGTCCCTGATTTCAGCTGTAGCGAGAGAGACACGGGGAGGTCCCTGATTTCAGCTTTAGTGACAGAGACACGAGGAGGTCCCTGATTTCAGCTGTAGTGACAGAGACACGGGGAGGTCCCTGATTTCAGCTGTAGTGAGAGAGACACGGGGAAGTCCCTGATTTCAGCTGTAGTGACAGAGTCACGGGGAGGTCCCTGATTTCAGCTGTAGCAAGAGAGACTTGAGGTCCCTGATTTCAGCTGTAGTGAGAGAGACACGAGGAGGTCCCTGATTTCAGCTGTAGTGAGAGAGACATGAGGAGGTCCCTGATTTCAGCTGTAGTGAGAGAGAAACGGGGAGGTCCCTGATTTCAGCTGTAGCGAGAGAGACATGAGGTCCCTGATTTCAGCTGTAGTGAGAGAGACACGAGGATGTCCCTGTTTTCAGCTGTAGTGACAGAGACACGGGGACGTCCCTGATTTCAGCTGTAGCGAGAGAGACATGAGGTCCCTGATTTCAGCTGTAGTGAGAGAGACACGAGGAGGTCCCTGTTTTCAGCTGTAGTGAGAGAGACACGGGGAGGTCCCTGATTTCAGCTGTAGTGATACACGAAGAGGTCCCTGATTTCAGCTGTTGTGAGAGAGACACGGTGACGTCCCTGATGTCAACTCTAGTGAGAGAGACACGGGGAGGTCCCTGATTTCACCTGTAGTGACAGAGACACGGGGAGGTCCCTGATTTCAGCTGTAGTGAGAGAGACACGAGGAGGTCCCTGTTTTCAGCTGTAGTGTGAGAGATACGGGGAGGTCCCTGATTTCAGCTGTAGTGATACACGAAGAGGTCCCTGATTTCAGCTGTTGTGAGAGAGACACGGTGACGTCCCTGATGTCAACTCTAGTGAGAGAGACACGTGGAGGTCCCTGATTTCAGCTGTAGAGAGAGAGAGATACGGGGAGGTCCCTGATTTCAGCTGTAGTGAGAGAGACACGGGGAGTTCCCTGATTTCAGCTGTAGTGAGAGAGACACGGGGCATTCCCTGATTTCAGCTGTAGTGAGAGAAACACGGGGACGTCCCTGATTTCAGCTGTAGTGACAGAGACACGAGGAGGTCCCTGATTTCAGCTTTAGTGAGAGAGACACGGGGATGTCCCTGATGTCACCTGTAGTGAGAGAGACACGGGGACGTCCCTGATTTCAGCTGTAGTGAGAGAGACATGGGGAAGTCCCTGATTTCAGCTGTAGTGAGAGAGACACAAGGAGGTCCCTGATTACAGCTGTAGTGAGAGAGACACGATGAGGTCCCTGATTTCAGCTGTAGTGAGAGAGACACGGGGAGGTCCCTGATTTCAGCTGTAGCGAGAGAGACATGAGGTCCCTGATTTCAGCTGTAGTGAGAGAGACACGAGGAGGTCCCTGATTTCAGCTGTAGTGAGAGAGACACGAGGAGGTCCCTGATTCCAGCTGTAGTGAGAGAGACACCAGGAGGTCCCTGATTTCAGCTGTAGTGAGAGAGACACGAAGAGGTCACTGATTTCAGCTGTATTGAGAGAGAGAAAGGGAAGGTCCGTGATTTCAGCTGTAGTGAAAGAGAGACACAAGTAGGTCCCTGAATTCAGCTGTAGAGAGAGAGACACGAGGAGGTCCCTGATTTCAGCTGTAGTGAGAGAGACACGGGGACGTCCCTTATGTCAGCTGTAGTAAGAGAGACACGGGGAGGTCCCTGATTTCAGCTGTAGTGACAGAGACACGGGGAGGTCACTGATTTCAGTTGTATTGAGAGAGACACGGGGAGGTCCCTGATTTCAGCTGTTGTGAGAGAGACACGAGGAGGTCCCTGATTTTAGCTGTAGTGAGAGAGACACGGGGAGGTCCCTGATTTCAGCTGTAGTTAGAGAGACACGATTAGGTGCCTGATTTCAGCTGAAGTGAGAGAGACACGAGGACGTCCCTTATTTCAGCTGTAGTGAGAGAGACACGAGGAGGTCCCTGATTTCAGCTGTAGTGACAGAGACACGGGGAGGTCCCTGATTTCAGCTGTAATGAGAGAGACACAGGGAGGTCCCTGATTTCAGATGTTGTGAGAGAGACACGAGGAGGTCCCTGATTTCAGCTGTAGTGAGAGAGACACGGGGCATTCTCTGATTTCAGCTGTAGTGAGAGAAACACGGGGACGTCCCTTATTTCAGCTGTAGTGAGAGAGACACGAGGAGGTCCCTGATTTCAGCTGTAGTTAGAGAGACACGATGTGGTCCCTGATTTCAGCTGTAGCGAGAGAGACACGGGGAGGTCCCTGATTTCAGCTTTAGTGACAGAGACACGAGGAGGTCCCTGATTTCAGCTGTAGTGACAGAGACACGGGGAGGTCCCTGATTTCAGCTGTAGTGAGAGAGACACGGGGAAGTCCCTGATTTCAGCTGTCGTGACAGAGACACGGGGAGGTCCCTGATTTCAGCTGTAGCGAGAGAGACTTGAGGTCCCTGATTTCAGCTGTAGTGAGAGAGACACGAGGAGGTCCCTGATTTCAGCTGTAGTGAGAGAGACATGAGGAGGTCCCTGATTTCAGCTGTAGTGAGAGAGAAACGGGGGAGGTCCCTGATTTCAGCTGTAGCGAGAGAGACATGAGGTCCCTGATTTCAGCTGTAGTGAGAGAGACACGAGGAGGTCCCTGTTTTCAGCTGTAGTGACAGAGACACGGGGAGGTCCCTGATTTCAGTTGTAGCGAGAGAGACATGAGGTCCCTGATTTCAGCTGTAGTGAGAGAGACACGAGGAGGTCCCTGTTTTCAGCTGTAGTGAGAGAGACACGGGAGGTCCCTGATTTCAGCTGTAGTGATACACGAAGAGGTCCCTGATTTCAGCTGTTGTGAGAGAGACACGGTGACGTCCCTGATGTCAACTCTAGTGAGAGAGACACGTGGAGGTCCCTGATTTCAGCTGTAGAGAGAGAGAGATACGGGGAGATCCCTGATTTCAGCTGTAGTGAGAGAGACACGGGGAGTTCCCTGATTTCAGCTGTAGTGAGAGAGACACGGGGCATTCACTGATTTCAGCTGTAGTGAGAGAAACACGGGGACGTCCCTGATTTCAGCTGTAGTGACAGAGACACGAGGAGGTCCCTAATTTCAGCTGTAGTGAGAGAGACACGGGGAGTTCCCTGATTTCAGCTGTAGTGAGAGAGACACGGCGACGTCCCTGATTTCACCTGTAGTGAGAGAGACACGAGGAGGTCCCTGATTTCAGCTGTAGTGAGAGAGACACTGGGATGTCCCTGATGTCAGCTGTAGTGAGAGAGACACTGGGACGTCCCTGATTTCAGCTGTAGTGAGAGAGACAAGGGGAAGTCCGTGATTTCAGCTGTAGTGAGAGAGACACAAGGAGGTCCCTGATTTCAGCTGTAGTGACAGAGACACGGGGAGGTCCCTGATTTCAGCTGTAATGAGAGAGACACAGGGAGGTCCCTGATTTCAGATGTTGTGAGAGAGACACGAGGAGGTCCCTGATTTCAGCTGTAGTGAGAGAGACACGGGGCATTCCCTGATTTCAGCTGTAGTGAGAGAAACACGGGGACGTCCCTGATTTCAGCTGTAGTGACAGAGACACGAGGAAGTCCCTAATTTCAGCTGTAGTGAGAGAGACACGGGGAGTTCCCTGATTTCAGCTGTAGTCAGAGAGACACGGGGACGTCCCTGATGTCAGCTGTAGTGACAGAGACACAAGGAGGTCCCTAATTTCAGCTGCAGTTAAAGAGACACGGGGACGTCCCTTATTTCAGCTGTAGTGAGAGAGACACGAGGAGGTCCCTGATTTCAGCTGTAGTTAGAGAGACACGATGTGGTCCCTGATTTCAGCTGTAGCGAGAGAGACACGGGGAGGTCCCTGATTTCAGCTTTAGTGACAGAGACACGAGGAGGTCCCTGATTTCAGCTGTAGTGACAGAGACACGGGGAGGTCCCTGATTTCAGCTGTAGTGAGAGAGACACGGGGAAGTCCCTGATTTCAGCTGTAGTGACAGAGTCACGGGGAGGTCCCTGATTTCAGCTGTAGCGAGAGAGACTTGAGGTCCCTGATTTCAGCTGTAGTGAGAGAGACACGAGGAGGTCCCTGATTTCAGCTGTAGTGAGAGAGACATGAGGAGGTCCCTGATTTCAGCTGTAGTGAGAGAGAAACGGGGAGGTCCCTGATTTCAGCTGTAGCGAGAGAGACATGAGGTCCCTGATTTCAGCTGTAGTGAGAGAGACACGAGGAGGTCCCTGTTTTCAGCTGTAGTGACAGAGACACGGGGACGTCCCTGATTTCAGCTGTAGCGAGAGAGACATGAGGTCCCTGATTTCAGCTGTAGTGAGAGAGACACGAGGAGGTCCCTGTTTTCAGCTGTAGTGAGAGAGACACGGGGAGGTCCCTGATTTCAGCTGTAGTGATACACGAAGAGGTCCCTGATTTCAGCTGTTGTGAGAGAGACACGGTGACGTCCCTGATGTCAACTCTAGTGAGAGAGACACGGGGAGGTCCCTGATTTCACCTGTAGTGACAGAGACACGGGGAGGTCCCTGATTTCAGCTGTAGTGAGAGAGACACGAGGAGGTCCCTGTTTTCAGCTGTAGTGTGAGAGATACGGGGAGGTCCCTGATTTCAGCTGTAGTGATACCGAAGAGGTCCCTGATTTCAGCTGTTGTGAGAGAGACACGGTGACGTCCCTGATGTCAACTCTAGTGAGAGAGACACGTGGAGGTCCCTGATTTCAGCTGTAGAGAGAGAGAGATACGGGGAGGTCCCTGATTTCAGCTGTAGTGAGAGAGACACGGGGAGTTCCCTGATTTCAGCTGTAGTGAGAGAGACACGGGGCATTCCCTGATTTCAGCTGTAGTGAGAGAAACACGGGGACGTCCCTGATTTCAGCTGTAGTGACAGAGACACGAGGAGGTCCCTGATTTCAGCTTTAGTGAGAGAGACACGGGGATGTCCCTGATGTCACCTGTAGTGAGAGAGAAACGGGGACGTCCCTGATTTCAGCTGTAGTGAGAGAGACATGGGGAAGTCCCTGATTTCAGCTGTAGTGAGAGAGACACAAGGAGGTCCCTGATTACAGCTGTAGTGAGAGAGACACGATGAGGTCCCTGATTTCAGCTGTAGTGAGAGAGACACGGGAGGTCCCTGATTTCAGCTGTAGCGAGAGAGACATGAGGTCCCTGATTTCAGCTGTAGTGAGAGAGACACGAGGAGGTCCCTGATTTCAGCTGTAGTGAGAGAGACACGAGGAGGTCCCTGATTCCAGCTGTAGTGAGAGAGACACCAGGAGGTCCCTGATTTCAGCTGTAGTGAGAGAGACACGAAGAGGTCGCTGATTTCAGCTGTATTGAGAGAGAGAAAGGGAAGGTCCGTGATTTCAGCTGTAGTGAAAGAGAGACACAAGTAGGTCCCTGAATTCAGCTGTAGAGAGAGAGACACGAGGAGGTCCCTGATTTCAGCTGTAGTGAGAGAGACACGGGGACGTCCCTTATGTCAGCTGTAGTAAGAGAGACACGGGGAGGTCCCTGATTTCAGCTGTAGTGACAGAGACACGGGGAGGTCACTGATTTCAGTTGTATTGAGAGAGACACGGGGAGGTCCCTGATTTCAGCTGTTGTGAGAGAGACACGAGGAGGTCCCTGATTTTAGCTGTAGTGAGAGAGACACGGGGAGGTCCCTGATTTCAGCTGTAGTTAGAGAGACACGATTAGGTGCCTGATTTCAGCTGAAGTGAGAGAGACACGAGGACGTCCCTTATTTCAGCTGTAGTGAGAGAGACACGGGGAGGTCCCTGATTTCAGCTTTAGTGACAGAGACACGAGGAGGTCCCTGATTTCAGCTGTAGTGACAGAGACACGGGGAGGTCCCTGATTTCAGCTGTAGTGAGAGAGACACGGGGAAGTCCCTGATTTCAGCTGTCGTGACAGAGACACGGGGAGGTCCCTGATTTCAGCTGTAGCGAGAGAGACTTGAGGTCCCTGATTTCAGCTGTAGTGAGAGAGACACGAGGAGGTCCCTGATTTCAGCTGTAGTGAGAGAGACATGAGGAGGTCCCTGATTTCAGCTGTAGTGAGAGAGAAACGGGGAGGTCCCTGATTTCAGCTGTAGCGAGAGAGACATGAGGTCCCTGATTTCAGCTGTAGTGAGAGAGACACGAGGAGGTCCCTGTTTTCAGCTGTAGTGACAGAGACACGGGGAGGTCCCTGATTTCAGTTGTAGCGAGAGAGACATGAGGTCCCTGATTTCAGCTGTAGTGAGAGAGACACGAGGAGGTCCCTGTTTTCAGCTGTAGTGAGAGAGACACGGGGAGGTCCCTGATTTCAGCTGTAGTGAGAGAGACACGGGGCATTCCCTGATTTCAGCTGTAGTGAGAGAAACACGGGGACGTCCCTGATTTCAGCTGTAGTGACAGAGACACGAGGAAGTCCCTAATTTCAGCTGTAGTGAGAGAGACACGGGGAGTTCCCTGATTTCAGCTGTAGTCAGAGAGACACGGGGACGTCCCTGATGTCAGCTGTAGTGACAGAGACACAAGGAGGTCCCTAATTTCAGCTGCAGTTAAAGAGACACGGGGACGTCCCTTATTTCAGCTGTAGTGAGAGAGACACGAGGAGGTCCCTGATTTCAGCTGTAGTTAGAGAGACACGATGTGGTCCCTGATTTCAGCTGTAGCGAGAGAGACACGGGGAGGTCCCTGATTTCAGCTTTAGTGACAGAGACACGAGGAGGTCCCTGATTTCAGCTGTAGTGACAGAGACACGGGGAGGTCCCTGATTTCAGCTGTAGTGAGAGAGACACGGGGAAGTCCCTGATTTCAGCTGTAGTGACAGAGTCACGGGGAGGTCCCTGATTTCAGCTGTAGCAAGAGAGACTTGAGGTCCCTGATTTCAGCTGTAGTGAGAGAGACACGAGGAGGTCCCTGATTTCAGCTGTAGTGAGAGAGACATGAGGAGGTCCCTGATTTCAGCTGTAGTGAGAGAGAAACGGGGGAGGTCCCTGATTTCAGCTGTAGCGAGAGAGACATGAGGTCCCTGATTTCAGCTGTAGTGAGAGAGACACGAGGATGTCCCTGTTTTCAGCTGTAGTGACAGAGACACGGGGACGTCCCTGATTTCAGCTGTAGCGAGAGAGACATGAGGTCCCTGATTTCAGCTGTAGTGAGAGAGACACGAGGAGGTCCCTGTTTTCAGCTGTAGTGAGAGAGACACGGGGAGGTCCCTGATTTCAGCTGTAGTGATACACGAAGAGGTCCCTGATTTCAGCTGTTGTGAGAGAGACACGGTGACGTCCCTGATGTCAACTCTAGTGAGAGAGACACGGGGAGGTCCCTGATTTCACCTGTAGTGACAGAGACACGGGGAGGTCCCTGATTTCAGCTGTAGTGAGAGAGACACGAGGAGGTCCCTGTTTTCAGCTGTAGTGTGAGAGATACGGGGAGGTCCCTGATTTCAGCTGTAGTGATACACGAAGAGGTCCCTGATTTCAGCTGTTGTGAGAGAGACACGGTGACGTCCCTGATGTCAACTCTAGTGAGAGAGACACGTGGAGGTCCCTGATTTCAGCTGTAGAGAGAGAGAGATACGGGGAGGTCCCTGATTTCAGCTGTAGTGAGAGAGACACGGGGGAGTTCCCTGATTTCAGCTGTAGTGAGAGAGACACGGGGCATTCCCTGATTTCAGCTGTAGTGAGAGAAACACGGGGACGTCCCTGATTTCAGCTGTAGTGACAGAGACACGAGGAGGTCCCTGATTTCAGCTTTAGTGAGAGAGACACGGGGATGTCCCTGATGTCACCTGTAGTGAGAGAGACACGGGGACGTCCCTGATTTCAGCTGTAGTGAGAGAGACATGGGGAAGTCCCTGATTTCAGCTGTAGTGAGAGAGACACGATGAGGTCCCTGATTTCAGCTGTAGTGAGAGAGACACGGGGAGGTCCCTGATTTCAGCTGTAGCGAGAGAGACATGAGGTCCCTGATTTCAGCTGTAGTGAGAGAGACACGAGGAGGTCCCTGATTTCAGCTGTAGTGAGAGAGACACGAGGAGGTCCCTGATTCCAGCTGTAGTGAGAGAGACACCAGGAGGTCCCTGATTTCAGCTGTAGTGAGAGAGACACGAAGAGGTCGCTGATTTCAGCTGTATTGAGAGAGAGAAAGGGAAGGTCCGTGATTTCAGCTGTAGTGAAAGAGAGACACAAGTAGGTCCCTGAATTCAGCTGTAGAGAGAGAGACACGAGGAGGTCCCTGATTTCAGCTGTAGTGAGAGAGACACGGGGACGTCCCTTATGTCAGCTGTAGTAAGAGAGACACGGGGAGGTCCCTGATTTCAGCTGTAGTGACAGAGACACGGGGAGGTCACTGATTTCAGTTGTATTGAGAGAGACACGGGGAGGTCCCTGATTTCAGCTGTTGTGAGAGAGACACGAGGAGGTCCCTGATTTTAGCTGTAGTGAGAGAGACACGGGGAGGTCCCTGATTTCAGCTGTAGTTAGAGAGACACGATTAGGTGCCTGATTTCAGCTGAAGTGAGAGAGACACGAGGACGTCCCTTATTTCAGCTGTAGTGAGAGAGACACGAGGAGGTCCCTGATTTCAGCTGTAGTGACAGAGACACGGGGAGGTCCCTGATTTCAGCTGTAATGAGAGAGACACAGGGAGGTCCCTGATTTCAGATGTTGTGAGAGAGACACGAGGAGGTCCCTGATTTCAGCTGTAGTGAGAGAGACACGGGGCATTCTCTGATTTCAGCTGTAGTGAGAGAAACACGGGGACGTCCCTTATTTCAGCTGTAGTGAGAGAGACACGAGGAGGTCCCTGATTTCAGCTGTAGTTAGAGAGACACGATGTGGTCCCTGATTTCAGTTGTAGCGAGAGAGACACGGGGAGGTCCCTGATTTCAGCTTTAGTGACAGAGACACGAGGAGGTCCCTGATTTCAGCTGTAGTGACAGAGACACGGGGAGGTCCCTGATTTCAGCTGTAGTGAGAGAGACACGGGGAAGTCCCTGATTTCAGCTGTCGTGACAGAGACACGGGGAGGTCCCTGATTTCAGCTGTAGCGAGAGAGACTTGAGGTCCCTGATTTCAGCTGTAGTGAGAGAGACACGAGGAGGTCCCTGATTTCAGCTGTAGTGAGAGAGACATGAGGAGGTCCCTGATTTCAGCTGTAGTGAGAGAGAAACGGGGAGGTCCCTGATTTCAGCTGTAGCGAGAGAGACATGAGGTCCCTGATTTCAGCTGTAGTGAGAGAGACACGAGGAGGTCCCTGTTTTCAGCTGTAGTGACAGAGACACGGGGAGGTCCCTGATTTCAGTTGTAGCGAGAGAGACATGAGGTCCCTGATTTCAGCTGTAGTGAGAGAGACACGAGGAGGTCCCTGTTTTCAGCTGTAGTGAGAGAGACACGGGGAGGTCCCTGATTTCAGCTGTAGTGATACACGAAGAGGTCCCTGATTTCAGCTGTTGTGAGAGAGACACGGTGACGTCCCTGATGTCAACTCTAGTGAGAGAGACACGTGGAGGTCCCTGATTTCAGCTGTAGAGAGAGAGAGATACGGGGAGATCCCTGATTTCAGCTGTAGTGAGAGAGACACGGGGAGTTCCCTGATTTCAGCTGTAGTGAGAGAGACACGGGGCATTCACTGATTTCAGCTGTAGTGAGAGAAACACGGGGACGTCCCTGATTTCAGCTGTAGTGACAGAGACACGAGGAGGTCCCTAATTTCAGCTGTAGTGAGAGAGACACGGGGAGTTCCCTGATTTCAGCTGTAGTGAGAGAGACACGGCGACGTCCCTGATTTCACCTGTAGTGAGAGAGACACGAGGAGGTCCCTGATTTCAGCTGTAGTGAGAGAGACACTGGGATGTCCCTGATGTCAGCTGTAGTGAGAGAGACACTGGGACGTCCCTGATTTCAGCTGTAGTGAGAGAGACAAGGGGAAGTCCCTGATTTCAGCTGTAGTGAGAGAGACACAAGGAGGTCCCTGATTACAGCTGTAGTGAGAGAGACACGATGAGGTCCCTGATTTCAGCTGTAGCGAGAGAGACACAGGGAGGTCCCTGATTTCAGCTGTAGTGACAGAGACACGAGGAGGTCCCTGATTTCAGCTGTAGTGACAGAGACACGAAGAGGTCCCTGATTTCAGCTGTAGTGAGAGAGACACGGGGAGGTCCCTGATTTCAGCTGTAGTGAGAGAGACACGGGGAGGTCCCTGATTTCAGCTGTAGCGAGAGAGACATGAGGTCCCTGATTTCAGCTGTAGTGAGAGAGACACGAGGAGGTCCCTGATTTCAGCTGTAGTGAGAGAGACACGAGGAGGTCCCTGATTCCAGCTGTAGTGGAGAGACACCAGGGAGGTCCCTGATTTCAGCTGTAGTGAGAGAGACACGAAGAGGTCGCTGATTTCAGCTGTAGTGAGAGAGACACGGGGAAGTCCCTGATTTCACCTGTAGTGAGAGAGACACGAGGAGGTCCCTGATTTCAGCTGTAGTGAGAGAGACACAGGGATGTCCCTGATGTCAGCTGTAGTGAGAGAGACACGGGGACGTCCCTGATTTCAGCTGTAGTGAGAGAGACATGGGGAAGTCCCTGATTTCAGCTGTAGTGAGAGAGACACAAGGAGGTCCCTGATTACAGCTGTAGTGAGAGAGACACGATGAGGTCCCTGATTTCAGCTGTAGCTGAGAGACACGGGGAGGTCCCTGATTTCAGCTGTAGTGACAGAGACACGAGGAGGTCCCTGATTTCAGCTGTAGTGACAGAGACACGAAGAGGTCCCTGATTTCAGCTGTAGTGAGAGAGACACGGGTAGGTCCCTGATTTCAGCTGTAGTGAGAGAGACACGGGGAGGTCCCTGATTTCAGCTGTAGCGAGAGAGACATGAGGTCCCTGATTTCAGCTGTAGTGAGAGAGACACGGGGAGGTCACTGATTTCAGTTGTATTGAGAGAGACACGGGGAGGTCCCTGATTTCAGCTGTTGTGAGAGAGACACGAGGAGGTCCCTGATTTTAGCTGTAGTGAGAGAGACACGGGGAGGTCCCTGATTTCAGCTGTAGTTAGAGAGACACGATTAGGTGCCTGATTTCAGCTGAAGTGAGAGAGACACGAGGACGTCCCTTATTTCAGCTGTAGTGAGAGAGACACGAGGAGGTCCCTGATTTCAGCTGTAGTGACAGAGACACGGGGAGGTCCCTGATTTCAGCTGTAATGAGAGAGACACAGGGAAGTCCCTGATTTCAGATGTTGTGAGAGAGACACGAGGAGGTCCCTGATTTCAGCTGTAGTGAGAGAGACACGGGGCATTCCCTGATTTCAGCTGTAGTGAGAGAAACACGGGGACGTCCCCTGATTTCAGCTGTAGTGACAGAGACACGAGGAAGTCCCTAATTTCAGCTGTAGTGAGAGAGACACGGGGAGTTCCCTGATTTCAGCTGTAGTGAGAGAGACACGGGGACGTCCCTGATGTCAGCTGTAGTGACAGAGACACAAGGAGGTCCCTAATTTCAGCTGCAGTTAAAGAGACACGGGGACGTCCCTTATTTCAGCTGTAGTGAGAGAGACACGAGGAGGTCCCCTGATTTCAGCTGTAGTTAGAGAGACACGATGTGGTCCCTGATTTCAGCTGTAGCGAGAGAGACACGGGGAGGTCCCTGATTTCAGCTTTAGTGACAGAGACACGAGGAGGTCCCTGATTTCAGCTGTAGTGACAGAGACACGGGGAGGTCCCTGATTTCAGCTGTAGTGAGAGAGACACGGGGAATTCCCTGATTTCAGCTGTCGTGACAGAGACACGGGGAGGTCCCTGATTTCAGCTGCAGTGAGAGAGACACGAGGAGGTCCCTGATTTCAGCTGTAGTGAGAGAGACATGAGGAGGTCCCTGATTTCAGCTGTAGTGAGAGAGAAACGGGGAGGTCCCTGATTTCAGCTGTAGCGAGAGAGACATGAGGTCCCTGATTTCAGCTGTAGTGAGAGAGACACGAGGAGGTCCCTGTTTTCAGCTGTAGTGACAGAGACACGGGGAGGTCCCTGATTTCAGCTGTAGCGAGAGAGACATGAGGTCCCTGATTTCAGCTGTAGTGAGAGAGACACGAGGGAGGTCCCTGTTTTCAGCTGTAGTGAGAGAGACACGGGGAGGTCCCTGATTTCAGCTGTAGTGATACACGAAGAGGTCCCTGATTTCAGCTGTTGTGAGAGAGACACGGTGACGTCCCTGATGTCAACTCTAGTGAGAGAGACACGAGGAGGTCCCTGATTTCAGCTGTAGTGAGAGAGACACGGCGACGTCCCTGATTTCACCTGTAGTGAGAGAGACACGAGGAGGTCCCTGATTTCAGCTGTAGTGAGAGAGACACTGGGATGTCCCTGATGTCAGCTGTAGTGAGAGAGACACTGGGACGTCCCTGATTTCAGCTGTAGTGAGAGAGACAAGGGGAAGTCCCTGATTTCAGCTGTAGTGAGAGAGACACAAGGAGGTCCCTGATTACAGCTGTAGTGAGAGAGACACGATGAGGTCCCTGATTTCAGCTGTAGCGAGAGAGACACAGGGAGGTCCCTGATTTCAGCTGTAGTGACAGAGACACGAGGAGGTCCCTGATTTCAGCTGTAGTGACAGAGACACGAAGAGGTCCCTGATTTCAGCTGTAGTGAGAGAGACACGGGGAGGTCCCTGATTTCAGCTGTAGTGAGAGAGACACGGGGAGGTCCCTGATTTCAGCTGTAGCGAGAGAGACATGAGGTCCCTGATTTCAGCTGTAGTGAGAGAGACACGAGGAGGTCCCTGATTTCAGCTGTAGTGAGAGAGACACGAGGAGGTCCCTGATTCCAGCTGTAGTGAGAGAGACACCAGGAGGTCCCTGATTTCAGCTGTAGTGAGAGAGACACGAGGAGGTCCCTGATTTCAGCTGTAGTGACAGAGACACGGGGAGGTCCCTGATTTCAGCTGTAATGAGAGAGACACAGGGAAGTCCCTGATTTCAGATGTTGTGAGAGAGACACGAGGAGGTCCCTGATTTCAGCTGTAGTGAGAGAGACACGGGGCATTCCCTGATTTCAGCTGTAGTGAGAGAAACACGGGGACGTCCCTGATTTCAGCTGTAGTGACAGAGACACGAGGAAGTCCCTAATTTCAGCTGTAGTGAGAGAGACACGGGGAGTTCCCTGATTTCAGCTGTAGTGAGAGAGACACGGGGACGTCCCTGATGTCAGCTGTAGTGACAGAGACACAAGGAGGTCCCTAATTTCAGCTGCAGTTAAAGAGACACGGGGACGTCCCTTATTTCAGCTGTAGTGAGAGAGACACGATGAGGTCCCTGATTTCAGCTGTAGTTAGAGAGACACGATGTGGTCCCTGATTTCAGCTGTAGCGAGAGAGACACGGGGAGGTCCCTGATTTCAGCTTTAGTGACAGAGACACGAGGAGGTCCCTGATTTCAGCTGTAGTGACAGAGACACGGGGAGGTCCCTGATTTCAGCTGTAGTGAGAGAGACACGGGGAAGTCCCTGATTTCAGCTGTCGTGACAGAGACACGGGGAGGTCCCTGATTTCAGCTGCAGTGAGAGAGACACGAGGAGGTCCCTGATTTCAGCTGTAGTGAGAGAGACATGAGGAGGTCCCTGATTTCAGCTGTAGTGAGAGAGAAACGGGGAGGTCCCTGATTTCAGCTGTAGTGAGAGAGACATGAGGTCCCTGATTTCAGCTGTAGTGAGAGAGACACGAGGAGGTCCCTGTTTTCAGCTGTAGTGACAGAGACACGGGGAGGTCCCTGATTTCAGCTGTAGCGAGAGAGACATGAGGTCCCTGATTTCAGCTGTAGTGAGAGAGACACGAGGAGGTCCCTGTTTTCAGCTGTAGTGAGAGAGACACGGGGAGGTCCCTGATTTCAGCTGTAGTGATACACGAAGAGGTCCCTGATTTCAGCTGTTGTGAGAGAGACACGGTGACGTCCCTGATGTCAACTCTAGTGAGAGAGACACGTGGAGGTCCCTGATTTCAGCTGTAGAGAGAGAGATACGGGGAGATCCCTGATTTCAGCTGTAGTGAGAGAGACACGGGGAGTTCCCTGATTTCAGCTGTAGTGAGAGAGACACGGGGCATTCACTGATTTCAGCTGTAGTGAGAGAAACACGGGGACGTCCCTGATTTCAGCTGTAGTGACAGAGACACGAGGAGGTCCCTAATTTCAGCTGTAGTGAGAGAGACACGGGGAGTTCCCTGATTTCAGCTGTAGTGAGAGAGACACGGGGACGTCCCTGATTTCACCTGTAGTGAGAGAGACACGAGGAGGTCCCTGATTTCAGCTGTAGTGAGAGAGACACTGGGATGTCCCTGATGTCAGCTGTAGTGAGAGAGACACTGGGACGTCCCTGATTTCAGCTGTAGTGAGAGAGACAAGGGGAAGTCCCTGATTTCAGCTGTAGTGAGAGAGACACAAGGAGGTCCCTGATTACAGCTGTAGTGAGAGAGACACGATGAGGTCCCTGATTTCAGCTGTAGCGAGAGAGACACAGGGAGGTCCCTGATTTCAGCTGTAGTGACAGAGACACGAGGAGGTCCCTGATTTCAGCTGTAGTGACAGAGACACGAAGAGGTCCCTGATTTCAGCTGTAGTGAGAGAGACACGGGGAGGTCCCTGATTTCAGCTGTAGTGAGAGAGACACGGGGAGGTCCCTGATTTCAGCTGTAGCGAGAGAGACATGAGATCCCTGATTTCAGCTGTAGTGAGAGAGACACGAGGAGGTCCCTGATTTCAGCTGTAGTGAGAGAGACACGAGGAGGTCCCTGATTCCAGCTGTAGTGAGAGAGACACCAGGAGGTCCCTGATTTCAGCTGTAGTGGAGAGAGACACGAAGAGGTCGCTGATTTCAGCTGTAGTGAGAGAGACACGGGGAAGTCCCTGATTTCACCTGTAGTGAGAGAGACACGAGGAGGTCCCTGATTTCAGCTGTAGTGAGAGAGACACAGGGATGTCCCTGATGTCAGCTGTAGTGAGAGAGACACGGGGACGTCACTGATTTCAGCTGTAGTGAGAGAGACATGGGGAAGTCCCTGATTCAGCTGTAGTGAGAGAGACACAATGAGGTCCCTGATTACAGCTGTAGTGAGAGAGACACGATGAGGTCCCTGATTTCAGCTGTAGCTAGAGAGACACGGGGAGGTCCCTGATTTCAGCTGTAGTGACAGAGACACGAGGAGGTCCCTGATTTCAGCTGTAGTGACAGAGACACGAAGAGGTCCCTGATTTCAGCTGTAGTGAGAGAGACACGGGTAGGTCCCTGATTTCAGCTGTAGTGAGAGAGACACGGGGAGGTCCCTGATTTCAGCTGTAGCGAGAGAGACATGAGGTCCCTGATTTCAGCTGTAGTGAGAGAGACACGAGGAGGTCCCTGAATCCAGCTGTAGTGAGAGAGACACCAGGAGGTCCCTGATTTCAGCTGTAGTGAGAGAGACACGAAGAGGTCGCTGATTTCAGCTGTAGTGGAGAGACACGGGGAAGTCCCTGATTTCACCTGTAGTGAGAGAGACACGAGGAGGTCCCTGATTTCAGCTATAGTGAGAGAGACACAGGGATGTCCCTGATGTCAGCTGTAGTGAGAGAGACACGGGGACGTCCCTGATTTCAGCTGTAGTGAGAGAGACATGGGGAAGTCCCTGATTTCAGCTGTAGTGAGAGAGACACAAGGAGGTCCCTGATTACAGCTGTAGTGAGAGAGACACGATGAGGTCCCTGATTTCAGCTGTAGCGAGAGAGACACGGGGAGGTCCCTGATTTCAGCTGTAGTGACAGAGACACGAAGAGGTCCCTGATTTCAGCTGTAGTGACAGAGACACGAAGAGGTCCCTGATTTCAGCTGTAGTGAGAGAGACACGGGGAGGTCCCTGATTTCAGCTGTAGTGAGAGAGACACGGGAGGTCCCTGATTTCAGCTGTAGCGAGAGATACATGAGGTCCCTGATTTCAGCTGTAGTGAGAGAGACACGAGGAGGTCACTGATTTCAGCTGTAGTGAGAGAGACACGAGGAGGTCCCTGATTCCAGCTGTAGTGAGAGAGACACCAGGAGGTCCCTGATTTCAGCTGTAGTGAGAGAGACACGAAGAGGTCGCTGATTTCAGCTGTAGTGAGAGAGACACGGGGACGTCCCTGATGTCAACTGTAGTGAGAGAGACACGGGAGGTCCCTGATTTCAGCTGTAGTGAAAGAGAGACACAAGTAGGTTCTGAATTCAGCTGTAGAGAGAGAGACACGAGGAGGTCCCTGATTTCAGCTGTAGTGAGAGAGACACGGGGACGTCCCTCATGTCAGCTGTAGTAAGAGAGACACGGGGAGGTCCCTGATTTCAGCTGTAGTGACAGAGACACGGGGAGGTCACTGATTTCAGCTGTATTGAGAGAGACACGGGAGGTCCCTGATTTCAGCTGTAGTGACAGAGACACGGGGAGGTCACTGATTTCAGCTTTATTGAGAGAGACACGGGGAGGTCCCTTATTTCAGCTATTGTGAGAGAGACATGAGGAGGTCCCTGATTTCAGCTGTAGTGAGAGAGACACGGGGAGGACCCTGATTTCAGCTGTAGTGACAGAGACACGAAGAGGTCCCTGATTTCAGCTGTAGTGAGAGACACGGGGAGGTCCCTGATTTCAGCTGTAGTGAGAGAGACACGGGAGGTCCCTGATTTCAGCTGTAGCGAGAGAGACATGAGGTCCCTGATTTCAGCTGTAGTGAGAGAGACACGAGGAAGTCTCTGATTTCAGCTGTAGTGAGAGAGACACGAGGAGGTCCCTGATTCCAGCTG
The DNA here is from genome assembly GCF_905237065.1 of Salmo salar. Taxonomy (NCBI): domain Eukaryota; kingdom Metazoa; phylum Chordata; class Actinopteri; order Salmoniformes; family Salmonidae; genus Salmo; species Salmo salar. Next base: position 43,287 of record NW_025550763.1, read on the forward strand.
TAGTGAGAGAGACACCAGGAGGTCCCTGATTTCAGCTGTAGTGAGAGAGACACGAAGAGGTCGCTGATTTCAGCTGTAGTGAGAGAGACACGGGGACGTGCCTGATGTCAACTGTAGTGAGAGAGACACGGGGAGGTCCCTGATTTCAGCTGTAGTGAAAGAGAGACACAAGTAGGTCCCTGAATTCAGCTGTAGAGAGAGAGACACGAGGAGGTCCCTGATTTCAGCTGTAGTGAGAGAGACACGGGGACGTCCTCATGTCAGCTGTAGTAAGAGAGACACGGGAGGTCCCTGATTTCAGCTGTAGTGACAGAGACACGGGGAGGTCCCTGATTTCAGCTGTATTGAGAGAGACACGAGGAGGTCCCTGATTTCAGCTGAAGTGAGAGAGACACGAGGAGGTCCCTGATTCCAGCTGTAGTGAGAGAGACACCAGGAGGTCCCTGATTTCAGCTGTAGTGAGAGAGACACGAAGAGGTCCCTGATTTCAGGTGTAGTGGGAGAGACACGAGGAGGTCCCTGATTCCAGCTGTAGTGAGAGAGACACCAGGAGGTCCCTGATTTCAGCTGTAGTGAGAGAGACACGAAGAGGTCGCTGATTTCAGCTGTAGTGAGAGAGACACGGGGACGTCCCTGATGTCAACTGTAGTGAGAGAGACACGGGGAGGTCCCTGATTTCAGCTGTAGTGAAAGAGAGACACAAGTAGGTCCCTGAATTCAGCTGTAGAGAGAGAGACACGAGGAGGTCCCTGATTTCAGCTGTAGTGAGAGAGACACGGGGACGTCCCTCATGTCAGCTGTAGTAAGAGAGACACGGGGAGGTCCCTGATTTCAGCTGTAGTGACAGAGACACGGGGAGGTCACTGATTTCAGCTGTATTTAGAGAGACACGGGGAGGTCCCTAAATTCAGCTGTTGTGAGAGAGACACGAGGAGGTCCCCGATTTCAGCTGTAGTGACAGAGACACGGGGAGGTCACTGATTTCAGCTGTATTGAGAGAGACACGGGGAGGTCTCTGATTTCAGCTGTAGTGACAGAGACACGGGGAGGTCACTGATTTCAGCTTTATTGAGAGAGACACGGGGAGGTCCCTGATTTCAGCTATTGTGAGAGAGACATGAGGAGGTCCCTGATTTCAGCTGTAGTGAGAGAGACACGGGGAGGACCCTGATTTCAGCTGTAGTGACAGAGACACGAAGAGGTCGCTGATTTCAGCTGTAGTGAGAGAGACACGGGGACGTCCCTGATGTCAACTGTAGTGAGAGAGACACGGGGAGGTCCCTGATTTCAGCTGTAGTGAAAGAGAGACACAAGTAGGTCCCTGAATTCAGCTGTAGAGAGAGACACGAGGAGGTCCCTGATTTCAGCTGTAGTGGAGAGACACGGGGACGTCCCTCATGTCAGCTGTAGTAAGAGAGACACGGGGAGGTCCCTGATTTCAGCTGTAGTGACAGAGACACGGGGAGGTCCCTGATTTCAGCTGTATTGAGAGAGACACGAGGAGGTCCCTGATTTCAGCTGTAGTGAGAGAGACACGAGGAGGTCCCTGATTCCAGCTGTAGTGAGAGAGACACCAGGAGGTCCCTGATTTCAGCTGTAGTGAGAGAGACACGAAGAGGTCCCTGATTTCAGGTGTAGTGAGAGAGACACGAGGAGGTCCCTGATTTCAGCTGTAGTGAGAGAGACACGGGGACGTCCCTGATGTCAACTGTAGTGAGAGAGACACGGGGAGGTCCCTGATTTCAGCTGTAGTGAAAGAGAGACACAAGTAGGTCCCTGAATTCAGCTGTAGAGAGAGAGACACCAGGAGGTCCCTGATTTCAGGTGTAGTGAGAGAGACAACAGGAGGTCCCTGATTTCAGCTGTAGTGAGAGAGACACGAAGAGGTCGCTGATTTCAGCTGTAGTGAGAGAGACACGGGACGTCCCTGATGTCAACTGTAGTGAGAGAGACACGGGGAGGTCCCTGATTTCAGCTGTAGTGAAAGAGAGACACAAGTAGGTCCCTGAATTCAGCTGTAGAGAGAGAGACACGAGGAGGTCCCTGATTTCAGCTGTAGTGAGAGAGACACGGGGACGTCCCTCATGTCAGCTGTAGTAAGAGAGACACGGGAGGTCCCTGATTTCAGCTGTAGTGACAGAGACACGGGGAGGTCACTGATTTCAGCTGTATTGAGAGAGACACGGGGAGGTCCCTAAATTCAGCTGTTGTGAGAGAGACACGAGGAGGTCCCCGATTTCAGCTGTAGTGACAGAGACACGGGGAGGTCACTGATTTCAGCTGTATTGAGAGAGACACGGGGAGGTCCCTGATTTCAGCTGTAGTGACAGAGACACGGGGAGGTCACTGATTTCAGCTTTATTGAGAGAGACACGGGAGGTCCCTGATTTCAGCTATGTGAGAGAGACATGAGGAGGTCCCTGATTTCAGCTGTAGTGAGAGAGACACGGGGAGGACCCTGATTTCAGCTGTAGTGACAGAGACACGAAGAGGTCCCTGATTTCAGCTGTAGTGGAGAGACACGGGGAGGTCCCTGATTTCAGCTGTAGTGAGAGAGACACGGGGAGGTCCCTGATTTCAGCTGTAGTGTTAGAGACACGAGGAGGTCCCTGATTTCAGCTGTAGTGAGAGAGCCACGAGGAGGTCCCTGATTCCAGCTGTAGTGAGAGAGACACCAGGAGGTCACTGATTTCAGCTGTAGTGAGAGAGACACGAAGAGGTCGCTGATTTCAGCTGTAGTGAGAGAGACACGGGGACGTCCCTGATGTCAACTGTAGTGAGAGAGACACGGGGAGGTCCCTGATTTCAGCTGTAGTGAAAGAGAGACACAAGTAGGTCCCTGAATTCAGCTGTAGAGAGAGAGACACGAGGAGGTCCCTGATTTCAGCTGTAGTGAGAGACACGGGGACGTCCCTCATGTCAGCTGTAGTAAGAGAGACACGGGGAGGTCCCTGATTTCAGCTGTAGTGACAGAGACACGGGGAGGTCACTGATTTCAGCTGTATTGAGAGAGACACGGGGAGGTCCCTGATTTCAGCTGTTGTGGAGAGACACGAGGAGTTACCCGATTTCAGCTGTAGTGAGAGAGACACGGGGAGGTCCCTGATTTCAGCTGTAGTTAGAGAGACACGATTAGGTGCCTGATTTCAGCTGAAGTGAGAGAGACACGAGGACGTCCCTGATTTCAGCTGCAGTGAGAGAGACACAAGGAGGTCCCTGATTTCAGCTGTAGTGACAGAGACACGAGGAGGTCCCTAATTTCAGCTGTAGTGAGAGAGACACGGGGAGTTCCCTGATTCCAGCTGTAGTGAGAGAGACACGGGGACGTCCCTGGTGTCAGCTGTAGTGACAGAGACACAAGGAGGTCCCTAATTTCAGCTGTAGTTAAAGAGACACGGGGACGTCCCTTATTTCAGCTGTAGTGAGAGAGACACGGGGAAGTCCCTGATTTCAGCTGTAGTGAGAGAGACACGAGGAGGTCCCTGATTTCAGCTGTAGTTAGAGAGACACGATGTGGTCCCTGATTTCAGCTGTAGCGAGAGAGACACGGGGAGGTCCCTGATTTCAGCTGTAGTGACAGAGACACGAGGAGGTCCCTGATGTCAACTCTAGTGAGAGAGACACGTGGAGGTCCCTGATTTCAGCTGTAGAGAGAGAGAGATACGGGGAGGTCCCTGATTTCAGCTGTAGTGAGAGAGACACTGGGAGTTCCCTGATTTCAGCTGTAGTGAGAGAGACACGGGGCATTCCCTGATTTCAGCTGTAGTGAGAGAAACACGGGGACGTCCCTGATTTCAGCTGTAGTGACAGAGACACGAGGAGGTCCCTGATTTCAGCTTTAGTGAGAGAGACACGGGGATGTCCCTGATGTCACCTGTAGTGAGAGAGACACGGGGACGTCCCTGATTTCAGCTGTAGTGAGAGAGACATGGGGAAGTCCCTGATTTCAGGTGTAGTGAGAGAGACACAAGGAGGTCCCTGATTACAGCTGTAGTGAGAGAGACACGATGAGGTCCCTGATTTCAGCTGTAGTGGAGAGACACGGGGAGGTCCCTGATTTCAGCTGTAGCGAGAGAGACATGAGGTCCCTGATTTCAGCTGTAGTGAGAGAGACACGAGGAGGTCCCTGATTTCAGCTGTAGTGAGAGAGACACGAGGAGGTCCCTGATTCCAGCTGTAGTGAGAGAGACACCAGGAGGTCCCTGATTTCAGCTGTAGTGAGAGAGACACGAAGAGGTCGCTGATTTCAGCTGTATTGAGAGAGACACGGGGACGTCCCTGATGTGAACTGTAGTGAGAGAGACACGGGGAGGTCCCTGATTTCAGCTGTAGTGAAAGAGAGACACAAGTAGGTCACTGAATTCAGCTGTAGAGAGAGAGACACGAGGAGGTCCCTGATTTCAGCTGTAGTGAGAGAGACACGGGGACGTCCCTTATGTAAGCTGTAGTAAGAGAGACACGGGGAGGTCCCTGATTTCAGCTGTAGTGACAGAGACACGGGGAGGTCACTGATTTCAGTTGTATTGAGAGAGACACGGGAGGTCCCTGATTTCAGCTGTTGTGAGAGAGACACGAGGAGGTCCCTGATTTTAGCTGTAGTGAGAGAGACACGGGGAGGTCCCTGATTTCAGCTGTAGTTAGAGAGACACGATTAGGTGCCTGATTTCAGCTGAAGTAAGAGAGACACGAGGACATCCCTTATTTCAGCTGTAGTGAGAGAGACACAGGAGGTCCCTGATTTCAGCTGTAGTGACAGAGACACGGGGAGGTCCCTGATTTCAGCTGTAATGAGAGAGACACAGGGAGGTCCCTGATTTCAGATGTTGTGAGAGAGACACGAGGAGGTCCCTGATTTCAGCTGTAGTGAGAGAGACACGGGGCATTCCCTGATTTCAGCTGTAGTGAGAGAGACACGGGGAGGTCCCTGATTTCACCTGTAGTGACAGAGACACGGGGAGGTCCCTGATTTCAGCTGTAGTGAGAGAGACACGAGGAGGTTCCTGTTTTCAGCTGTAGTGTGAGAGATACGGGGAGGTCCCTGATTTCAGCTGTAGTGATACACGAAGAGGTCCCTGATTTCAGCTGTTGTGAGAGAGACACGGTGACGTCCCTGATGTCAACTCTAGTGAGAGAGACACGTGGAGGTCCCTGATTTCAGCTGTAGTGAGAGAGAGATACGGGGAGGTCCCTGATTTCAGCTGTAGTGAGAGAGACACGGGGAAGTCCCTGATTTCAGCTGTAGTGAGAGAGACACGAGGAGGTCCCTGATTTCAGCTGTAGTTAGAGAGACACGATGTGGTCCCTGATTTCAGCTGTAGCGAGAGAGACACGGGGAGGTCCCTGATTTCAGCTGTAGTGACAGAGACACGAGGAGGTCCCTGATTTCAGCTGTAGTGACAGAGACACGGGGAGGTCCCTGATTTCAGCTGGAGTGAGAGAGACACGGGGAGGTCCCTGATTTCAGCTGTAGTGAGAGAGACACGGGGAGGTCCCTGATTTCAGCTGTAGCGAGAGAGACATGAGTTCCCTGATTTCAGCTGTAGTGAGAGAGACACGAGGAGGTCCCTGATTTCAGCTGTAGTGAGAGAGACACGAGGAGGTCCCTGATTCCAGCTGTAGTGAGAGAGACACCAGGAGGTCCCTGATTTCAGCTGTAGTGAGAGAGACACGAAGAGGTCGCTGATTTCAGCTGTAGTGAGAGAGACACGGGGACGTCCCTGATGTCAACTGTAGTGAGAGAGACACGGGGAGGTCCCTGATTTCAGCTGTAGTGAAAGAGAGACACAAGTAGGGTCCCTGAATTCAGCTGTAGAGAGAGAGACACGAGAGGTCCCTGATTTCAGCTGTAGTGAGAGAGACACGGGGACGTCCCTTATGTCAGCTGTAGTAAGAGAGACACGGGGAGGTCCCTGATTTCAGCTGTAGTGACAGAGACACGGGGAGGTCACTGATTTCAGTTGTATTGAGAGAGACACGGGGAGGTCCCTGATTTCAGCTGTTGTGAGAGAGACACGAGGAGGTCCCTGATTTTAGCTGTAGTGAGAGAGACACGGGGAGGTCCCTGATTTCAGCTGTAGTGAGAGAGACACGGGAGGTCCCTGATTTCAGCTGTAGTGATACACGAAGAGGTCCCCTGATTTCAGCTGTTGTGAGAGAGACACGGTGACATCCCTGATGTCAACTCTAGTGAGAGAGACACGTGGACGTCCCTGATATCAGCTGTAGAGAGAGAGAGATACGGGGAGGTCCCTGATTTCAGCTGTAGTGAGAGAGACACGGGGAGTTCCCTGATTTCAGCTGTAGTGCGAGAGACACGGGGCATTCACTGATTTCAGCTGTAGTGAGAGAAACACGGGGACGTCCCTGATTTCACCTGTAGTGAGAGAGACACGAGGAGGTCCCTGATTTCAGCTGTAGTGAGAGAGACACGGGGATGTCCCTGATGTCAGCTGTAGTGAGAGAGACACTGGGACGTCCCTGATTTCAGCTGTAGTGAGAGAGACAAGGGGAAGTATCTGATTTCAGCTGTAGTGAGAGAGACACAAGGAGGTCCCTGATTACAGCTGTAGTGAGAGAGACACGATGTGGTCCCTGATTTCAGTTGTAGCGAGAGAGACACGGGGAGGTCCCTGATTTCAGCTGTAGTGACAGAGACACGAGGAGGTCCCTGATTTCAGCTGTAGTGACAGAGACACGAAGAGGTCCCTGATTTCAGCTGTAGTGAGAGAGACACGGGGAGGTCCCTGATTTCAGCTGTAGTGAGAGAGA